>NW_019736403.1:30236-113467 GCF_002891405.2 Cryptotermes secundus
AAACATAAGCTGTTGAAGTTCACTTACAGTCACAGAACTTATTTCTCGGGGATGCAAGGCCATGGTTAAAGTTTTCTGTTAAATAAAAGAACCGAAAAAAATGAATCAAACAGAATAGCTGGAAGCAGGATAATAATCTAATTCTGTTAAATAAAAGAACCCCAACAAAAAAATGAATAAAATAGAATAGCTGGAAGCAGGATAATAATCTAATTAACTCACATTCAAGAATATGGTACACGGTTTTTAAGCACAACACATGCGGAGTAAAAAAACTACCTTCCACCAGCACGCCAGGGTTGGCACTGCGGGAACGACAGTGCTCTCTCTCCCTAGCAGCCTCGAGTGCAGCTTCCTATGTGCGCATGTGCACAACAGACAACAGACAACAGTCAACAAACACCTCGCCGCTGGAACTGTGAAGCGCACAGTTTCATAGAAAGATTTGGCTACTGACATTAAGCTTAAAGATTATATATTGTATTGTACAAGTATAAAGAAAGAATTAAAGAAAAAAGGACTCATTATATAAATGTTATCGATAATATCAAGTGGAAATTGGGGGTGCTGCAGTTCCACAGTGCCTATACGCGGGCTGCCCCTGGTCATAATTTTACCCTGCATTCTGGTGATGAAACAGCAACATATACTTAGTTTTCTCTATGTTTACTTCTAGACCAGCCTCTTTACTAGCATCAATCAAAGTTATTTTTTCTTTACAGTATCTATATTATCACCCAGCAGCCTGACATCAACAGAATAGACCACCAGCTGATGTATCCAGATATTAATCTGCAATGACAGTAATATATAAAAGCAATGTAAAGACACCAATCAGCAAGGCTTTAATAATAAAACTGAAATCCTCTGCCCTTCTGATTATTTTACTGCAGTTGCTAAATTATTAAATCAGCCTGTGAAAGATATGTTTGTTAGTATCCTATCATCTACAGAACTGAAATATACAATTCTCTAAGCACAAATTAACATGAATTTTATTTCCCAGAGTGAACACTGTGTGGGGTGTACTTACACAAAATGTTAACATTATGTAAACACTTCAATTTTAGAAAGTGAAATGCATTACAAACACAATGATTTAAATGAGAACACATTATCAGCCTTTAGAGAATGTTGGGCATTACAGTCACAACCTAGATAGTATTTTAATTCATGACATGCCAATTTGGCAGCAGTTCAGACACACGGATTGAAGAATGATTGGTGATATTATAAAGGATAGTCTCTCCACTGGCCAAAATGGCACCCCATACACCAAAGGTACCATAGTCGATGATGGAATGATTGCAAGCTGCCATAATAGCAAGATCTTGACCTGGACTGGTGACTCCACCTTTACTCACCACAAAGACATCGCTCTGGCCCTTCAAGAGGTTCTGCCGACACCAACCAGGATCATCACTCACAACCAGAAATGCCACATTACCTCCGAATTTCTTGCGGAAGTAGTTCATGGCCTCAATAAAAAAGTCCTCATGTGCTAGAAACATTTTGTGTGTTCGCCATAAATAATCACGATAGTCAGTCCTCCTAACATGAATACCAACATAAACTAAGGCAGTGCTGTTCAATAGTTGGTTTGCACTTTCCAGAACCTTCCGGCTTGCCTCAACTAATCGCCGTTTGAACCGAAACTCATGCCGGATATCATCAACCCAAGTAAGGACCAATTCTGGCAGAACTGCAAAGCGTGGTAAGAGTATGCTCTGGTTTGTGTAACTCCAAAATTCTGGGGTCGTGATGACGCTGTCCCACTTGGCAGGGCAGTGTGACACATAGCCCAGTGGAGGGATGTTTAGGTCCTCAAAAACTTCATCAAGCACCTTACGTATACAGCGTGGGACATAAGGCTCTAACCCAGTCCTACGGGCCACTGCCCATGTCGAGGCATATTCCCACATTTGATTTCCTAAACGTCCACCCTGTGCAACGGTTACTATCCCATCCTTTGGGCAATGATGCTTCCAATACAGAGGAATTCTAACTGGCTTTAAGTTTGTGGTGCACAAAGACTGCTCAAAATCTCCTAGAAATTTCATTTCTTTTTTCTTTGGCATTGTATCATACAATGGAAACAAGAACACGTGAACAAACACCATGATACAAGTAGCAAGAAATATGGAAAGTACAAGTAAGTTCTGGTGTGGTCTTACCATGCCGTGCAAAACCTCATATTGCCTTCTGTACACAGGCAAAACCAGTGAGCATTTTACACACCAAATGAATGATCGACCATTATACATAAAACATACTGTCACATTCTTGAAATTTTACCAAATATTACAACAACAGACTATCATTTGTATGTTGTAATTAGATATAACCAGGTTCAACTTAGCTGATCCAGTACACAATTTAATTTATACGGAATACACAACATGAAATAGGTACCACATGTGCACAATGTAAAACGGTAGGCCTTCAAATATTTTATAATTACAAAATGATATTGTATAAAAGAATAAATGCGAAGGTCTCAAAATATTACGATGACCCGTTGCCACTTATGTTTCTACATGATAGAAGAACCGCTATTATCGTCGAAACGGATCAGTTTCCCGTTACCGTATCACTCGGGAATAGGTACATGACATATGCACACTGAACTCCATATTTTTCTTCAAGGAATATGAATTTCTAGCTGACACTTCAAACTTATAATTCTCCTTCATTATCCTGGGATATGCTCAGAATTGATTCATGACAAAACACGATTACTTTATTACATTACCGTTATAATCTCATATGTCTTTTTTATTACTTTCCTGCTCATATACGCGTATCATCCCAAACCCTAACTCAGATATTCAGACCATTTAGACCACTGATGCAAATTCGGCTCGAGAAGTGAGAGAACTCGACGCACTAGACAGCTATCGAAAGCAATGTTCCGCTCATTTCGGGCGTGTCGCTGACGTTCGAGCAAACCGCGCGAAGGGATTCGTGCCCAGTAACAATTACCAAGTTTCTGTTTAGCAAGACGGTATTATACAGTACCATATCATGAACTGCTACCGTAGTGATGTCTGAGAAAGATCAAAACCGTCGTCGGCTAATAACGTGTAAAAGAAGCCAGAGTATAAGACCACATGCGTATTTACTATGATACGATTACAACCTTGTGCTAAGAGGCAAAAATCGTTGTAAAGTTTGTGGACTTGATCTGGACCGGCGTTTTTCTCCTTCATTTACCGTTTAGAAAAAATAATAAATCATTTCATTAGTAACCATCACAGTTTTAACCCGTTCTAAATTTATAGTGTGGATGCATGCGCGCGCGAGCATGTGTGTGGGAGAAGGGAGAGTTAAAACTGTGATTAAAATACTTCGAATGTGAGGTTCTCACAGCAGTGACAAATGACACAAATCTCTGCCGGTGACTATGAAGGGTACAAAATTATTGGATGTAGCGACGTACAGTCAGGCAGAAATACACAAACGTTTCATAGGAACGTACTGACTCCATCTTCAGGGTTGAAGAGTGAGCTCAGCAAGAAACCAAAAATAAGCAGGCAGCAAGCAGCGCCATACGTTCCTCCGAAACATGGGTGGATTTATACCTGATTATGTGGCTTTACGTACAGAAGACTGGTCTCAAAGTAGTTTGAAGGGATCCGGACTGGCGCGTTATCTGCGCATGCAAAGAAAGTTAACCACTCGGACATCACCAATGATGTTCAAACACTGTCAGATAGGGGTGGATGGTCGGACATACTCCATGACCGCACTATTGGGACAGTTAGTTTCAGTTGCTGCCTATTAAGTTGCAGTAGTGATCATTGATCTATAGATAATTCGGTTATCTATATAGAAAGATATTAAAGAGTTTAACGTTATAAAACTTTATTAACACTAATAATACAGTATACGCAAGGTTACTACAGTTATTACGAGTGCACCGTGCATTAGAACTCTGGTCACTCTGGTGTCGTCACTTGCAGACTGACTGACACCGTGCTTCTGTCGTGCGACCTATGCGCTACCCTGCGGCCGGCGCAGGAAGTACGGTCGAAGCGGCCTCAGGTTGCTCGAACAGTTTCAGATTACTCGTAGATCGATATTTGACGTCACACTACTCGAACTGCATTCGAGAGCGGTTCAAGGGAGGCTAAATAGTCTGTACTTGTGACACAGATGGCAGGGTACGTATTCATCACTACTGTATCGGAGAATGTCTCATTTGTTAATAAGATCTGATTGTTCGTTGATGCTGGTACATTAATACAATGGTTGATTTTTGGACATTAACCATTAAGAAGACGGGTAATATAAAATACTGTCACTTGTTAGTGACTAGACAAGGGGTTTGGATTGGTAAAGGCACTAACGGGATTTATTGGATATTTATAACTCGTAAGTACAAGTAATTGCCGGTCACGGTAGCCGAGTGGTCTAAGGCATGTACTGTCTTCGCTCGCTTGGAAACCGGGATCGTGGGTTCGAATCCCACTCAGGGCATGGATGTTTAGTTTGTGTGTGTGCGTTTTTCTGTGTTTGTATACAGGTAGAGGCCTTACGACGGGCTGATCACCCGCCCAAGGAGTCCTACCGAATGTGTAAGATCTAGAAACACCGAAGTGAACGGAGAAGTTTATGGAGGTAGACCTAGGCCCACTGGGGCTGTAGTGCCAAGGAAAAATAACTACAAGTAATTATGACGCAAAGCTAATCTGCGCACTATACAATTCTCTGTGACATACATTAATTCTTCTCGCTTCGTTTCCACTAGCTGTTGCTAGGTTATGGCTCAGCTTCCGTGTTCATCGGCTCCTGTCCTCGCTGGCTGGCGAATCCCACAGCTAACCCATGGCGGCTACTCCCACATTCTCGAATAAGAGCCAAGTCAGAGTCAAAATTTTGTTAGACCAATTGTCAGTAGGCCAATCAGTCTCAGTGTCAAGCCACATCTGGGGCCCAAGATCGGATTTTTGTTAGTGTCAGTTGTGGCTTATTAATTTACAGTGGGAAAGACGAAAGCAAAAGAGGTTAACTATGAATTGTTCATTAAGAAAAGAGAGGTCTTCATTTAGGTCTACTGTTTTCCAGTTAGAATCAATACTTCACTGCAACATGACTGATAAAAACTCATTAGAATGCCATGAAATTTCAATTTTTCCTACCGGAAGAGAATGAACAAATATAACTTCAAAATATTTTAAGTGATTTTATATGGCATGTAACAGGCAATTTCTTCTTAAGGAGATAAATACACCGAGCAAACAAACAACAAACTCCGTGGCCTGTATTCCGCAGGCGAACTATACCGACCGAGGGACCGCCGTTTGTCGGCGAAGTTAGTGCCATCTTTTAGCGGATAGAGAGGATGTCACGTGGTCAGCGCAGCGAATCCTCACAGTCGTTAATCTCGATTTTCTAGACCGGAGCTGCAATTTCCTTAAAATATCTCTTCAAATTTCATCACGAGGGTGAATGGAGCCCGTTCCAGACCCACTACTTCTCAGAAAATCTGGTAGCGTCGAGAATCGAACCCGGGAGCTCTGATCTGTAGCCAGGAACTCTAACCACTAGACCACAGAGGCGGTCGAATAATAGAATGAATAGTGAATAATGAATTGGAAGGGATGTGGAAAGAAGTGGTATTGATAATTCATTGGAAGTAACATTCCATCATTTGTCTGAAGGAACAGAAACCAACACAACCAGCAGGACAATCAATATCCGGATAAAATTTGTATTCGAGGCCTTCACGATTCGAAGAAGAATTTCTAGACACTGAACCTGATGTCCGGGGTGCTCATTAAGTGATTCAGAAATGACTGATGAATTGAAAGCGGAAACGCGTGAACTCAAAAAAACAATTCGCATATATACGTATTACCAATGTGTTTTTCAGAATATGACATTTGGGAGGCCGGTTTTTCGGTATGGATTCATCCTATATTTTCTCAGTTTCTCCTCTATAGGACAGCACCTTTTATTAAGTCAGGCTCGCTTCTTTCCATGTCCTTTCCAACTCTAGCCGTTTCTTGCTGAGAGCTACACTTTGAGTTAAAATGTGAGCTAACTAGCACACCATCTGCTCCTCTACTTCCCACCACTAGTGATAACGCCAAAAGACTAGAGGAAATTTTATTTTCTTACCTGGTAGGTTCCGTGCACTAAACTACCCATTCTACTCATATCTGTTCATTGTAGAAAAACGTGAATGAAGCCATGTGTGCAAGATGTGATGTGCAATCCACTGTTTAACGAAACTATTTTTGCATTACCATTTGTCGATGTAGAAACACCAAGGCCATGCAGCATACGAGGAGTTGGACTGAGCACAGAAAATCGATTTAACATTGAAATGTCACTGGCGATGATTCAAGAAGCCTGTTATTACTTCCCCCCGCTGCAAATACTTTAGTGATAAAATATAACTCTCTGGGAGAGGCAACCGCCTGGAGCGAGGAGACCTTTTGTACCTCCCATGGGCAAAGAGCAGTGGCGGCAGAGCCAGTGGTTGCCGTCTTCTTCTTGAACATAATAATGATTAAAACGTTGAATTACGATTATAGCATGCATGGAATGCTGTTCAAGCATTTGGCACTGGGTTTCTAACCGACCGACCGACCGACCGACCAACCGACCAACCAACCAACCAACCAATCAGTCAAACAACTAACTAACAAAGGAACGAAAGAACGAACGAACAAATGAAAGAACCAACAAGCCAACAATCAAAGCAAAAAGAAACTAATTAACCGACAAATTATTAACCAACAAACTAGCCAGGAAACCAGTTAATTAACCAACCAATCAACTAAACAACCAACCAAATAATGGGGAACTAACTAACTAGCTGGTCCGCGACATAGCTCAAGCGGTTAGTCGCTGGCTTCCCACCGCGGCGGCCCGGGTTCGATTCCGGGAGAGATATATGTCGTATTGGGGAATAAGTTTCTATGCCTGTGTCAAAGAAATCTGAAGCCTGTGAGCTCTCCCAAGTTTTGACACCTTTCATCAACTCATCATTATTGTTGAAGCTCTGTGATCCCAGCCAGCTCTTCAGGTCGGTAAACTGATGGTAGTCGTTCGGAGCGAGATCAGGGCGGTAAGGAGGTTGGTCAAGCAACTCCCAGTTCAAATGCTCTAGTAGTACTTCGAGTGTTAGCAGCTGTATGCGGGCGCGCGTTATCACGGACTAGCATTACAAACACACTGGATGTCAGCATTCCACGCATTTTGTTCTGAACGGTCCTACGCAGTTTTTCTCCAGTGTTTCGCAATACACTTATGACGTTATTGTGGTCCACAGTTGCATGAATTCCACCATCAGCATACTTCCATTTCCGGGAAAGAGATGCCATCAGTTTTCTGACAGGCAGACAACTTTGGCTTAAACGTTTTCGCCTTGTTTTGAAAATGTGTGTGCATCTACTGTTTTGGCTGTTCTTTGGTTTCAACATTCACAAATGAAACTAAGATTTTATCGCCTGTTATTCGTACGATGTGATTGAGAAATTCATCACCATCTTTGTGGTATCGCCCTAAAAATCAAAGGCGCACGCGTGAGAATTTTCGGAACCTATTTGTGATAATCTCTCAGAGAGAGCAATGCGTGAAATGTGTGAAATTCAGACGAAAGTTCTGAAATTATGAAGCGCCGTCTTTTACATATTTTTTGGTCAACACTAACGACAGATGGCGAACCACTTAGCTCTTTGTTCGCTGATCTTTGAATATGGTACACCACTGTCTTAGAGTTTCCTCACTCATTATATTCTACATAATTCACGATTGATTTCAGTAGCACTCATGCATTTAGAATGAAGAAAGCGGATAATATTGGGAATTTCACAGCTGGCGGGTTTATCAATTGCGGAACACATTATAACCCATTCTGTAGAGACAAGAACAAACACTAGGTGAACACTATGTAAGATTTGAGGTTTTCACGGCGGTGACTATGAAGAAATCAGTCTTCTGGGATGTGGCACCGTGTAGATGTGGTGTTAACCGACGTTTCGGAGGAACGTATCCCCTCCATCTTCAGGGTAGAAGGAAAAATAAGAAATCCGCAAGCGAAGAGACCGTGAGAACCGGTACAAGCAGACTGGTGTTTGAAATAAAGACAGCCTTCCTTCACTGCTCCCACATAGCTGTGTTTATTTCAAACACCAGTCTGCTTGTACCGGTTCTCACGGTCTCTTCGCTTGCGGATTTCTTATTTTTCCTTCTACCCTGAAGATGGAGGCGATACGTTCCTCCGAAACGTCGGTTAATACCACATCTACATGGTGCCACATCCCAGAAGACTGCTTTCTTCACAAGGTGAACAGTTATGTGATGGTTTACAAGGCAATCAACCATGTGATGCTACCTTGCATGCACGAGCTCCCCCCACTCCTACATTAGTTGCCTAAAATGAACCTAGGTTACTTTACGAATAGCCATCGTATATATGTTTTAAGCTTTCTGTACATTAATTTGAATAGGTTCTGAAAAATACTTGTCGAAAATTTTGAGTTTTAAATTACTTAATTTGGAAAATAAGTAGCTATTATTCAGAAATGGATGCACAGTTTAGGCTCCTGAGGGACGTTATTAGCGAACTGTTTGTCTCATGATAAAAATAAAAATATCATACACTTAACAGACCTACTTTCCTGAAGCTTGGCGTGGAACCTTATCATTGCAGAGAGTCCATCGTTGGTACTTTTAAACCCCTGTTTTGACAGTGCGTATAAAGGAATCTCCTATCGCCACGGCACGAAGCTTCCTCAGGTTGCCGATACAGAGGCTGCTTTCAGATACGAAATGAACTTGGATTATATTGAACACGTAGTTACGGTTAGCCTGTGAGTTTTGGTCCCTCTTTCTGAGCAATGGGCGGAGGCTTAACAGCACATCACCATAAAACTACTGGATACTCTGAAATGTAACACAGCTCCTCCTTCTTGGTCAAATTGACATGGTATTTGAAACTTCGAAAATTAGGAGTCTTTGTAGGTCAGTTTTACTGCATGCACTGCCAAAGAATTAGCAAAGCAGAAGTTAGGTTTTGTGGGAGAAAAGGTGAGCTAGGTAAGGGTGGTACTGAATCACCAGAACATGTTGCATTTCTCTATGGAAATGGTAATCTTAATTTAGCGATATGCTTTATCACAACAAGGAAATATTTTAGATAATTAAGAGAGGCAGGGAACTTAAATAATAATCAGAGGTCGTTGAGATGATATTAGTTAACACGCATGACCAAACAGAATAAACGTGATTGTTAGAGAAGACATTTATGTACAAATTTGTGTATTTTCTTGCAGGCATTTGAGCTCATGAAAATTAACATAACCTTAAAATTACTACGATTATGGCTTTAAATTAGATTTCGATGTCACCTATTTCATATATTTCGATATTTTTACAGAAATGAATATTCTCTAAGACAATGATTAAATGGACATTTCGCACTTCTGCACGGGCTGTTATTGGAACGTCGAGTTAAGGGACACATGTCGGCAAGTCCCTTTCTCTGCTCTGATGCGGGGACATCCCGTTCGGGTTTGAGGCCTTTGGAGAGTCAGGAGAACCTAAGTGAAGCATTTTAACAGACGGAGAATCACAGAGCTGTGTTTTGTCTAGATAATCTGGAAATTAACAAGGCAATTACAATCGCTGTTGTTTGGTGGTGAATATTGACCGCTAGACATCTTCACGAGGTTTGTTCACAATACTGCAGTTTTCCAAAGTGATTGTGGCGAACTTTTGAGATTCGCTTAAAATAATTGGTTAAGTTAAATCTAGTGTCATTTCCCGTTTACGTTACTATGTTGGAGAATTCAAGTTTGTATTCACTTCTGATGTTAAATTCTGTTTTGTCAGGCATGTAGAAAACTTAGCTTTCTCGAGTTGCACAGCCTTCAAGTGGAAGAAAGTATGTTGATTTGGTTGTCTGCTTAAAAGATCGTTCAGGTATGCTACCTGTAATTAGTGAATCTTCTTCAGGACCTTCCCTCATGAAACATATGTAGAAATAGTTTCATTATTAATGTGTGTCTAGAGCTTTCAATTCAGACTCACAGTATAAAACAAAAAAGAAATTTGAAGTGAAAAGCGGATCTCATTTTAGGTTTTAATAACATTCCTCTCCCTGTGTACAGCCATGGCATTGCAGTTTCCAAAGACGTAAAGAATCCACTTGACGTGGTAAAATGGGAAGACAAGGGAAACAGATTTCTGTTCCTCACAAATAGAAATGATAAACAGAGAAAATACTGAATTGCAAACGATACGGCTAGATTTATGAGGAAACAGAATTCACAAGTATACCTAACCTAACATTCCCCTACCTACAACTTCATGGACTGTATCTTGTAGCAACAAAGAAGCGCGTCCCAAGCGGCCTGCCCTCACAGAGCAAATATTCTCATTTGCCTGGTTCTTCACGTTGTTGTTTTCAAGTGTTAATTTCTGAACACTTTACAGTTTAATTAATTAAGCGAAAATGCCAGTTCTTTAATAAGTTCATTAAATTATTCTGAGTACGAAGAGATGATCAGACGTGTAACGCGAATGGGGTAATTGAGAAATGCTACAGTATTTTAGGCGGAAACCTGGAAGGAAGAGAAAACTTGAGAAAAGTGGCCTTAGATTGGAATATAAGTACTGTCAGAATAGATCTTACAGGAATAGCGCGAGAGATTATGGATTGGAGGAAACTGATTCACGTTAGGAACTAGAAGTGAGCTATCATGAAGAAGGCAATGGCTATATGGTACCATAAACGCTGGGAATTTCTTGGCTGGCTGAGCAGTTGCCAGCTTCTGAAAGTCTCTGTTCCATGGAATTACTTATTCATGAAGTATTATTTACTTACATACTTTATTTACTTAATCCGTTCCTCTTATACCTTGCGGTGTCGAGGTTGTTTTCTTTTTGGTCATTTTACAAACGGTAGGACTTCTTGACGAGTGATTAGCTCGTCGCAAGGCCTCTGCCTAAACACAGGACAACACAAACAGAGAATAAATACATACCAAACATCATGCCTTGTGTGGGATTCGAACCCACAATCCCTGCTTCCGAGCGAACAAAGACAGTACATATTTTAGACCGCTCGGCTACCGTGAGTGCAAATATTATTTACTTATATATATTTATTTATGTATAAATACCGGTATATAGTAATTCTGAGCATCCTTCATCGAACCATGGCTTATGCTTCTTCAGTTCATAATAACCTAATATTATTTACACAGAAGTAAAATTATTATGTTTTGAATTCTCGAATCAGTTCTGCTAACGAGTGTGCGGTATGTTCAGTTCCATCGTGACCCCATTTTTATCAGTTCTTGTATGTACAATTCTTCTCATTGTCTGATCACGCTGTTCCAATAGAAATATCGTAACGCTGAAATCGAAGTAATTTGAAGTTCGTCGCGTCCAAAGGCCAATTATTCCTCGCACTTTCACGGTTCGGGAAAGGCCAACACAATATTAATTAAAAAATCCAAACTATATTCTTTAAAATAATCATGCAAATTCCTTGCACGATCACAACATATATTTTCCAGTAAATAAATTAATTCGATTTTCGGTCTGTGACAATTCGCAGTCCTCAACGTAATCGGCGTAACCCGAAATTGCACACGTAAGCAGCTGTCAAAGTAGATCAATATGTCAAAAATTAACAACGAGGAGTTTGACCTGAATAATATTATCCCTTTATACATATGCCTTTAGCAATCAAAGGTCCACTGTAGAGGCAGGGCGGCTCGGTCCTGGTCGAAATCTAGTTTGATAATTATTCATTTTTCAATCGTTAGAAGTATTGGTGGTCGGACGATATGGCTCAAGTTATTAGTTACACTGCTAGAGTCAAAAAGAGCGACGACATGGGGTGGTTATAAATTAATTTGAATTTTAAAATGTGATATTTTGTTTTCCGAAAATGGAGCCACATTCTTCTTACAATGAATCCTTCAAGTTTTGAAGCCACAGAGAATAAAACCCCGCAACAGTAAGAATATTAACGCATTTGCACAGTAATTACTTCGAGCATCAAACATGAACCGCGGAAATGACATTTTTTTTCTGGGAAAAGTACAAAAAAAAAAGTAAAGCTATCCCTGTACCAGGCCGTGAAGGCCCATAGGGTTGTGAGATGTTAAGGGTGCCACATTCTCTAGACAATCGGCTCAAAGATGGCGGTAAGGTTGTCAGCCTTACGCTCCGGCCGCTCTTTACTCCGGAGGAAAACTTTCGGAAGATAAAGTGATGGCGCTCACCGACTCGAAACCGTCACTCTCGTGAAAACTACAAGAACTGTGCAAAGTATCATCTAAAGTAGGTATATTCTCCTCGAAATATCTTTTGTAAAAACCGAGAAAAATGTGGTAGCATCTAAAAAGTGACTGGCAAATATGTCCATTCAAAATTAAACCGGAGCCATGTTGTCTTTTTCACGTTATCATAGTCTTACACTCATTAGAGCAGGAGGAATTCATAACTTGTACACTTCTCCAAGTATAATTAGAATGATCAAGTCAAGGAGAAATAAGTGGGCAGGGCATGTAACACGAATGGAGGAGAAGAGGACAGTATGTATGATATTGGTGGGAAAGCCAGAAGGAAAGAGACCACTGGGAACACCAAGACGTAGGTGGGTGGACAATATTAAAATGGATTTTAGAGAGATAGAATTGGATGGTATGGATTGTATTGGTCTGGTTCAGGATAGGGACAATTGGAAGGCTCTTGTGAACACGGTAATGAAATTTCAGGTTCCATAAAATGATGGGAAATTCTTGAGTAGCTGCAGAATTGGAGGCCCCTCAAGAAGGGCTCAGTTCCATGAGTAAGCAAGAGCAGGAGGATCAGTTCAACATCAAAATATCATTTTCGAAGACGTACCATGACTCTCACACACAGATATCTCAATTTACGACAATATTGTCGTCCACGCAGAAATATTTTAGGTCGTCATTTTATATTTTATATTTCTGTATTTTATTACTGAAGTACAGGTTGTTCCCATTCTTAAACACCGCGCCATGAAGACATGGCGCGTATACTCATCACTAGCTGTAAACCGACAGATTCAAGATTCGCTCGTTTTATCTTAGCAGAAGGAAACTCATAGCCCACTGAGTAGAATATTTCATGGACATCAGATCTACCTGCTCATAGAAAACTCCTGGTCCCTGGTGGGAACGGTTTTAACATGACTGAAGAAAACAGGAGATCACACACAGACATGCGAAGCTCGATGAAGGACATCTCTTCCTTAAGAACCCCAATGAACAATGTGTATACAAGGTGTGTCCCAAAAGTCATGAAATTTATTTCTTTCCAGAGCAAAAGGCCAATCCAGTGTTGATCGCGAGTGAATTGAAGGAAAGTGTGGAAATTGAACCTCATCAAGACTGCACTCAAAATACGCCGTTTTGAAAGCATTCCGGCTATCCAAGCGGCCGTGACAACAGCTTTAAATGAGGTTCCCGTCGAGGCCTTTAAGGGGGCGTACCGGGCATGGGAGAGTCGGTGGAAAAAATGTGTAGATGCTCATGGACAGTACTTTGAAGAATATTAACACTTTGTACCGATATCATCAATAAATTTAAAAAATATATATATATTTCATGACTTTTTGGACACACCTTGTATGATGATGCAATTCCAAATATTTAGAGTAATGTTCTTACAGACGCCAACGCGTTCTTTCCGCTCTTCAGCTTTTAAGACAACATTCACATAACAAGCACCGTCTTCTGGGATGTGGCGCCGTGTAGATAATATATAAACTGAAGTTTCGGAGGAAAGTATCGCCTCCATATTCAGGGTCGAAAACTAAAAAATCCGCAATCGAGGAACCAGCGTGAGCAGCGAATTTTTTCTTTTTTCTTCTACCTTGAAGATGGAGGTGATACGTTCCTCCGAGACATCGTTTTACACAAAAAATATATATATATATACACGGCGCAACATCCAAGAATACGGCATTCTTCATAGTCACCGCCATGAAAACCTCAAACCTTGCATAACGTTCACATATTTTATTTTTAAGCAAAAACTATATTACTAGCTGCAATCTAATGTGTCGATGTGCTAACGGCTGTGCGATACTCTAACGGAGAAGTAGTATCAACTATTATTAGAGGAACCTGAGTAAACCAAGCCAGCTTCGCTCTGGTCGCGTGTGTCGTGCCAGTACGACATGTGAGCTATTTAAACATGAACACTTTACAATTATTCCTTGTAGGTTTGTTTAAAGAAGGAATTTCAAGCGTTTAGGAAACACAAATATTCTGCACAGGTATAAACAAGTCTAACTGCATGCACTTAAACATTGTTACCACTGAAGTCACCATCCTGGCGCTGCTGACCAAATGAAGCTGCCCCCATCTCTGCAGTCCGCGCCGTCCGCACTACACACGTCTCGCCGACGTCGCGTCACAAGGTGACATTATTGTATTTTATTGGAGAGGGTAGGTTTTCCCATGCACTTAGATCAACTGTTGGTCCATTGTGCGTCCCCCTATGATATTCTACCAGTCTCTATTCCCTACCGGTACTGGTGCGTGCCATCAGTCCCGACTCAGCCAGCGAGTTCGGCCTCTACTGGCTCAGCGATATCTCGATGCTTCCCCCATCTACCAGAGGCGTTAGAGACTACTGTTGGGCGGGAAATGTCCTGAATTTGGCTCAGTGGTCCTCTTGGAACATGAGGTTCTTTTACGTGCCGTAAACCTATGACACGGGACCCACGGCTTAAAGTCCCTCCCGGAGGACTTGTTCCCTGAATTTTTCCACCCTTAAAAATTCCTCCGCCGGGTTTGAACCCGCGTACCTTGAGTCACGAGGTGGGAACGTTACCCCTAGACTACGGAGGCCGCTCAAGATGACATTAACTAACTTCCGTACACAGCACGAAACTATTCTTAGGTGAAGAAAGGGCATATCCTTGACGGGGATGTCAATCATAACCACATATTATGTATGAAATATTGTTATAAGTGAACAGTTACACACGCGTAGACGGTACGAAGTTTGGAATTATATCTGTCGAATGTAATGCAGATGGAATCTGTAGTAAAGTCAACGGTTCTTCACAAAAATGAAACAGACTAAGAATGAAAACAGTGAGCTCACTCAAGGACTAGAAATGTATGAAACAGGGAAGTGGCCTTCGTGACTTTTGTTTACAGTTCCTCTTCTTACTGATTCTTTACCGGTTATATTTATAATCCTGTTCGGGGCATATATATATATGTGTGTGTGTGTGTGTGTGTGTCAGAGATATTTTGCGTACTCTTACCGGTGTAGATAACGACTTTTTGATAGAGTGAACTCCCGTCCGAAGAGTCAGAAAGAATTCTATAGAGGCAGAAGCTGAAAGGCCTAATGAAATTCCAATAATACTTTAAATATATTTTCTTGGTCAGAGGAATAAAAATTTATAGAAAAAGAATAAGAAATTCGTGTTACAAGTACACCTAACTTATAGCCTTGTTTTCCGTCTATAGTGCCTTATTTCTCTGCCAGTTCAGTATAAAAAATGTTTTACATGGGGCTAAAACTGAATGTCATAAAATGATTAGAAATACATTATCACGAAAAGTTCATAGAATAAAACATGTACTTCACATCTGCAAATTATATTTGAAAAATATTTCTATGTATATTATACTTAAAGTGCCGGTCATGGCAACCGAGCACTGCATTGTCTTTTCTCGCTCGGAAACCGGGATCGTGGGTTCGAATCCCACTCAGGGCATGGATGCTTAGTGTTTGTGTGTGTATGTGCGTTTTTCTGTGTTTGTGTACAGGCAGAGGCCTTGTGACGAGCTGATCACCCGCCTAAGGAATCCTACCGAATGTCTTAGATATAGTAAACCTAAGTGAAACGTAGAGTTTAATGGAGGTAGGCCAAGGCCCAAATTGGGGTTGTAGCGAAAAAGGAAAAAAAATATTTAAAGTAAAATAATAGGAAATATTTTATGGCTTTATCCAATACAATCATTTATATTGTCTAACAATTAAACATAAAGTTATGCTGGGCGCAATGAAGCACAATTCCACGAAGATGTACGGGAGAATGGAGGTGAAACTACACATTTACTTCAGTAGTACTGTAAAGTAAAGGGTCAACTTTAAGCTCCGACCGGGGAAGAGCCCCTAAGTACCCATCGGATAGGAGAACCAGTGGGCTTCAGAGCTGGTCTCAATGAGTGGCCAAGAAAAGATTCCTCCAGTTCACAAGAACTTAAATCTGGTCATCCGGTCCGTTGGCAGTAACGTGACTAAGTTAACCAGATGCAGGTTTTCCGATAACAGATCTACGAGTATATTCGCAAAGAACGAACTTCACGGTCGGAGTGGAATAAACATAATGTTTCATATTCGTGAAACATATATCACGTGCTCCAATTTGTGATACAGGTTTAGCCTTCAGTTGTCAGGTAAAGTAGGCTTGCCAACGCAAAAGAATTACTCTTCATGAACACGGTGTTCTTTTGCTTGGATGGGTCAGTTGCTCAGAATGTTAGTACATTATTAGCTAAATTGAACTTTCCAGTAAACATCAGTTAGGATACCAATTGTTTCCATATGCCTTCCACTCACATAGAAGCATAGAAATAAATTCCCTGCCAGTCCTGGCTGAAATTCAATTCTAAGTGGGAAAGGTGTCGTGTCAGGCTGGTGCAGTGCAGAGAATGGGATTACACGGAGACCGCTAAGCTCTGAAAGGGAAAATGGAAGGGCGGAAGCGAAGGGAGGGAGCCCAGCAGACGTAACAATTCTGCCTACACGCAGCTTCCACATTCGGGGAGATTAAGTTAGGTTAGATTCTTGCGTAAAATATAACACAAATTCCCCGATGCGAAAATTGCAAGGATTTTATTAAGCAGACTCAAAACAATCACAATAAAACAAATAAAGAATATGTTAATATATATTTGGTGTTCTTATGTATATTGTTCATGCATGACACAGTGCGAATTAATATAATTTAACATTACATTTGATGCTGAACCTATCATGGATTTCATAACATACACGTATAATCAGTTTCAAGAATTTCTGTAATCTCTGTATCTATATACGGTAAATATACTGTATAGCACACACAAGTACTGTTCACGTAAGCATCTGTTTCTTTTGTGAGATTTTTTCATAATTAATTCAAAAAGAGAGTCTTTCTTGAGAAGCTGATAACTGCCTGCCTGGGCAAGAAATCTCCCAGCCTTTATGGGACCCGAAGTTCCATTACCGTGTTCACAAGGACCTGGCAATGAACCGTGTACTGAGAAAGATTAAATTCGTCTGCATACTCGGGTCTTACATCAATTTTAGTCTCCATGTCCGGAGCATGCGCAGAATGACAAGTTAGACCACTGTAATTTGTGGTTTCAAGTTTTATTTTGTAATGCACTTTGCAATAGAATGACGTAAGTTTGACCAGTGAAACTCTTTGAGTTTTGAAACATTTCCTTCTTTCAGAATGTGAGAAGATGGACAAAGTTCAGGAAATCAGTAATACAGAATATTGTATCGTTGTTTGTTCAATGCAGGACTCAAAATTCAAGTGAATATCTACATCACAATTTGCAGGAGGACAGCATTCTCAAAGCCAGTACTCAAATGAAAATATGGCACATGTGTGTTGATTTTAAATATCAACCATATTTTTGACGAAACTGCCATTATATAATGTCAGGAGTTTGATGTAATTAAGGCCAGATTCCTATTAATTATATCTTGTTATATTATAATTTTACACATTTTTCACTATGGTTGTGGATCAAACTGTGATACATTTGTTTTGAATATAAAGCATTTTACATCAAGATAGGATTCAGAACAAGAAGTGGTGATTATATCCTTGTTTTGTCTATTAATATTACACTTCATTTTCTTTCCCATCTTTTATTGTATTGTGTTTAATTATTATAATTCCTTTATTGTAACCTTCCTTTCCTCCTTTTCCTGGAATTACCGTACATTTAAATGAATTTAATATTAAGAAAGCAGTCTTCTGGGATTTGGCAACGTGTATATGTGGTGTTAACCGACGTTTCGGAGGAACGTATCGCCCCCATCTTCAGGGTAGAAGAAAAAGTATNTGTATGACTTACTCAAATTACATAATGTACAATAAGGGCTGTACAATTGTGCCCCGACATTTTCCAGAGTATTCTCAAACAAGACACATTTTGAAGAGCTGACAGCTCATTCGTTCTTCATTCATGTGAAGTTAGATCAACTCGGTTACACTTGCATTTGATCTGTATAAAAGCGAACGGCGGGCTCTTGTGAATGTGGCAGTAGACCCAATGTTAATACAAATGGTGGGGCATTTCTTTACAACCTGGGAAACAATTTAGGAATTCCCAGATACCTGAAATTATTTACTTAATTATGTTACTTACAAGCGAATGACAGGATTCATGATGAAGAGAAAATAAAAACGTGAAACTGGCCGTTGCCTCATTTATGTTATGAGGAAAGTTCCAAAGAACCTCTGTAAGAATAGTTGGTTCATGACATGGACAGGAACCCGGAGTGTTCAGGCTACAAACCGCTAAGTCGTGATATTCAGCAGCATAAAAGGATACTGGTATCTCAACGGTTTCGGATTAAACTTGAAAACGGAAATTGGAAATGCCATTTTGAATTTTAAGACTGACGATGCAGTATTTGTTCAATTTAAAATTTTATCTTCAAGGCAAAGAAATGTAATTGAATATATATATTTATATATTCATTTTTAAACGTAAAATATTTTCAGAAGAAAATACCCGTGATAATACACATGGATTCTCTTAGTGGTAAATTAGTCCTTTACTCCCCACTCTCATGCTGAAATGATGATGAGTGTGCGTGTTAATGGTACATGCAAATAATTATACGAATAATTAAAATTGTACATCATAAAACATTCAGTTCTTCAGTCAGCGAGAGCCATATGAAAATTTGCTTCATGTGCTAACAAAGGTAAGGTAAATTTATCCTTGTCCTCAGCTAATTAAGCACTACTCCATGAAGGCGTACGGGGGAGGGGCTGTATAGATTCACATTTTCTTGACCTCGGCACTAGCTGGAGGTGAGTAGTCGGCTTCACGCCCCTGCCGCTTTACCCCTTGTGAAAGAGCCCCCGGTATATATTGCATAGAAGTTTGGTTGAACCCCAGAGCCGGTCTGGACAATTTGGAGAAGAGAAAATTCTTGATCCTACCGGACTAGAACTCCGACCCCTCAGTCGTCCAGCCCGTAGCTGCTAACAAAGAGCACAGAGAAAATAATACCGTTTACTAAAGTAGAAAGAAATCCGTTCGTACTTGTGCATGGTAAAAATAACGTTTTTTCTTTTCTAACAGCTACCAAAACCGCGAACAGTAATTATTCATTAAAAGATAATATCAGTGTTTTAACTTATTTAAATTCTTATCGGGTAACATAATTTGAAGTGAACTATAGTACTTTGCAAATATTTAATTATAATAGCAGAAAAGAGTCGATTTAAGGTACGCGATGTACGTACAATATGCTTCTGTTTTCATCCTAATACAGGAAAATATCAAGTATAAAAATTAGCTAACAAGTCCTTGGAAAGTCTGTAAAAACTGAAATATCGGGAAACGCTAGGTACAACCATAATCACATTCTTGCAGGAATCAACATCAGGTTAATCTGGGGGACTGTTTCTTAAAAATATAATTCGGGCTCTTTCTTCGCTCCTCTCGCGTCTAAAAGATATTAATATCGTGACATGTAGACCCGTTGCTAGGCAACAACCACGAAATAAGTAACTATACAACAACCGTTGTTAAGTAATGGCTCTGCAAACAGCGGCCGTTGCTAAACAATGGCTGACTAGGGATCACGTGAGAACCCCAAGAGACACGAATGCAAAAATTTCACAGCAATAAAGGAAGGGTGTTTTCTGTGCGGTCAGCGCCGAGATGTTATAAGAAGGACATGGAAGTCGTAAAGTAACTCTGACTCTGCCTGACTCTGTCTCTGACTCATTGGAGTCAGTGGTGTGTGTGAGTTAATTAGTTGATTAGAAATAACTGCTGCGGTACAGTCGTTGTTGAGCTGGTGCTGTTCGAAGCTGATAGCTGTGGGCGAGGACAGTTTGGAAACCCAGAGGAAAGGGAACATCCGCTTTTGGAAGCCGTTACCGGAAGACTGGTGGAGACACAGCAAGCTGAGAAGACTAAGTGTGTGCTTTAGTGGAATGTAAAGTGTGTGAGTTAGTGAAACAATTATAATTAATTATAATCACGAATCTGTACGAGTTCAATTAATCCAATTACCAATTCAGACCCGTCTATGGTCACTCTATCACGTGACAATATGCAGAACTACATTTCTATATTTTTATATACGTTTAGTAGTTTAGTTTCTCACCCAAGGGGAGAAATGTAGAATGAGGGTGCAAGAAGAGGGTACTTAAGACATTAATGGGTCTAAGAGGGATTAAGTTAACGAGGGGTTGGAGAAACTGGCATAATGAGGGCTTAATAATTTTTAATTTTAATAAAATATTATGAGGCATAAAATCAAGGAGGCTGAGATAGGTGGGGCATGTAGTACTCATAGTGAAGCAGAGAAGTGCGAAATGATATTCTTTCAGAATGCCTTCAGATGGCAGACTGCTTGAGTGAATTGACATAGATTGGAAAGACCATATCAAGCGGCCGTAAATGAAAGTTTTATGACGGCATGAATTGGATTCATCTAGCTCACAACACGGGACAGTGAACCATATGAACACTATGAAATACAAGTATTATGTTTTTGGAACTTATCCATCGTCTTGTCTATTTTCTAAAAACCGTCCTGTTTCGTTTCAAACACACAGCGTTTCGGAGACTGGATTCTGTCTCCTTCCTCAAGTGAATCCTACTCAGTTGGGTCCAATAGATAGAGCTAGCCCCTATCTCCGGACCATGAAAATTTGTGTTCCAAGAGACAAGGAATTTCGCGACGGCTTGTTTCTGACGGAGAGCCCTTGCTCCGCGTTTTCAGTATACAGTGTTGACTTCGAGAGCCCTCAGAGTTCACTTGCTCTGAGCAATTTCTAGAGCCATGAAATAAGTGTATTGTTAATTTGCTCTTATTTTTCCACAACACGCATGAAACACATTTCCGTGAAATGGTATAAGATAACACGGCCATAGCTGCAGCTACATGTTGGCGAATAGCTGAAATGTTCATTTGACAAGCCTAGGTCTATAATTATGCATCATTGTTGATACACGAAGTTAAAACAGTTTTTTTTAAATTTAATAATATCGGACTCTTTGTATAGTGTAGAATGCATGGAGTTTTGTGGTACTTAATCTAATTTACCACCTAACGGAACAGTAGTAGTTGTGGGAATAGGTCAAGGATGCGAGCGGATGATAAAGATAAGGACAACACACCATAACAAAATGGAGAGACAGGAACTATATTCTAAAAGAAACTTGACATATACAGCAGAAAAACATATGAAAGTTTCGGAGGAAGGTGTTTTCAGATCATGTCATTAGAAATGTTCCAAGTAGTGTTCTCTGTAGGCCGTGTTACTAGCAGTAATTCATTTTTGACATAAAATGGTTGCATCGAAAACGAAAATGAAAACAGACCGTCAATGTAAGATTTGAGGTTTCACGGCGGTGACTATGAAGAAAGCAGTCTTCTGGGATTTGGCACCATGTATATGTGGTGTTAACCGACGTTTCGGAGGAACGTATCGCCTCCATCTTCAGGGTAGAAGGAAAAATATAAGAAATCCGCAAGCGAAGAGACCGTGAGAACCGGTAAAAGCAGACTGCTTTCTTCACAGACTGTCAAGTTTAATTTTTAACCTACTATCGCGCCTTTTAATATATTTCTTTTGAACCATTACTGAGCTTCGCTATTATTATGTTATATTGATATAATACTGAAATTTGAATTTATTTAGTTTTGTCTAATATATTTTTCCATTTTTAAACAGGTCCCAAATAATGTTAGGAAACCGAAATAACATGGATAGGAATTTTATGGGCACTCCTTGCGGTTCCCTCCTTCCAAATTTCTTTCCCCAGAAAATTCGCAGATTTCACAGCGTACGAAAACAGTGAAAATATCCCAATAAATTTAAGAAATAGATTTCATTTGCAAGTTGCAAGTTATAGTAAAATAAACCTCTTCATATTGATCTAGACCAGACAAGAATTTCGGTAAGCAAGGATCGAAACAATTTCCACAACAGAAACACGCATTTCGTTTTCCCACAATATACCAGACGTAAGAAGAAAAAGAAGAAATGTATGAATTGGAAAATTAATTTATATCCTTATAAATACAATTATATCATACAGTGCCTATATTTTTATATACGCCCGAAGTACTTTATATTCTTAAACATCACTGAAGAGGGGACATATGCATTTAACGGTGGCAAATATATCGTATAAACATACATCAGAATTGATAGACGTGTCAACTCTATGTGACTAGAAAAAACACCGGTTAATATGTAGTTCAATAAATATTGTGGGGTGTAGGCCCGTTACTGGGTAACGACCTCGAAACAAACAACGAAACCACACCTACTGCTAGGCAACATATTCATAAAAAGCAAGTATACGCAGCCGTTACAGTGTAATGACTTCGCAAACACGTTCCCACAGAAACGATTGGAGCAAAACAATAAACTGTTTTCTATGCAGTCGGTGCCAAGGGGTTATAAATGGGACAAGTTTAGAAGTTAGTCAGTTGTAGGGGAGTCTGTGAAGAGAAGATTTAGTCGGTGCGGTTGAGAACGGAAGCTTAAGAATCGCCATTGTTAAGATCCGTTACCGGAAAACGACTAGTGGGAGCACACTGAAAAGACTTAGTGATTTGAAGAAAGCAGACCAGTCTGCTTTTACCAGTTCTCACGGTCTCTTCGCTTGCAGAATTCTTATATTTTTTCTTCTACCCTGAAGATGGAGGCGATACGTTCCTCCAAAACGTCGGTTAACACCACATATACACGGTGCCAAATCCCAGAAGACTGCTTTCTTCATAATCACCGCCGTGAAAGCCTCAAATCTTACTTAGTGATTTGTATGTGTGAAAATTAGCGATAATGTTATAGTTCCTTGTAGTTACGATCTATAAGCGGTCTTTAAATCCAAATCCAATTCAAAACCCCGTCGAAAATCACTCATACATCTGACAGTATTTTGCAGTCTTTTGCTTTATATACACCTCCGCCCCTGAAAGCATATATTCTGTAGCTGCTGAAATGTATGTATTTCAAATGCATAAGGACAGAACATACAAATTACAGCTAAATCATTTCGAAGAAGAAAGTTGTTTGAGCTTTGTGTAAACAACGCGACAGAAAGCGAAGGAACACGAATGTCCGAACTTTCTCGAATGTTCTGTCGATGTTCTATGACTCATCTACTCTGCAAGGGTCCTTTGCCTTTGGCTATGTTCGGTGTTGTTCTAACCTTGTGAATGCCATTGAGGCTCGACGTTGACTTTTACATTTCTTCTGTACCCTCCTATGGCTTTTTTCCTTCCATGCTTTTGCCATTTACGCCTGAACGACGACAAGAATAAATCCGTTGTTGTCTTGGCTTCCGATGTCTCAGAACCGACCAGCTGGCCAATTTCTTCCGAAGGCATCGTCCTTCTTTGAATGTTTATAAAATGAATTCGTAGGACCGCATAAACATTACATTTCTCTGTATTCTGGCATTCACATTTCTACAGCATCGTTTCACCACTCCGTGATAGAAAGTGAACGTCAATAAGTACAGAGAGAAAGGGAACGTCAATAAGTATAGAGAGAAAGGGAACGTCAATAAGTATAGAGAGAAGGTGAAAGGACTCGACTAGACATGAGAAATGCATGCGGAGAGAAGCAAGGGGCAAACGCTTTGAAATTTGCTGCCTACACTGCACAAGAAATTCCTTTGATGTACCGCTCTGGCAGCGAAACGGAACGAAGACATTCCCTATGCTGACATCACACACGTGCAATGAATTCGGACTTCTCTGGCTCTAGTTGTTTTCTGTTTATGTAAAGTATCCCAAATTTTATGACTTGTCCACTTCGTACACTGCTTCACTCATGCAGATCTCATGATCTGCAAAGGGGCCAGTAGAATTGACTGTAACAAGATCTATTGTGCGGGAATTATCTGCCCTTTTTCTCATTGCTTTTCATGGTGCACTCATGACCCAGTCATAATGGTGCCTATGATATTGTTTTTATAAATCCTGACAAAATTACTTTGTATTTGATCACCCTAANTTCATGATCTGCAATGGGCCCCGTAGAATTGACTATAACAAGATCTATTGTGTGGGAATTATCTGGCCTTTATTCTCATTGCTTTTCATGGTGCACTCATGACCCAGTCATGATGGTGTCTATGATATTGTTTTTATAAATCCTGACAAAATTACTTTGTATTTGATCACCCTAACAGCATTTGGAACAAACATAAATAATGAAGCTCTTCAATATGTAATTTTCTTCACCCTTCTGCTCCTTCCTCCATTTTATGTCCAATATTGTGATACAATATATACATGCCTAAACAAGCAACTCTGTGGTAATAAAACACAGAGTTTCAACAGCCTCTTTGATTTCATGTAGTGTACAAGAATATACTAAAATCTGTTTTTCTTTGTACCAGTGATATTTGTTAGAAACTGTAAGTCACAAAATTACAATTTTCCTGATTATACCTAATGCATTAATTACATTCAATTTTACTTTATTTGTAATGTTGTACTTACTGTTTTGTTCTCGCTGAACCTCAATAACTGTGCCACGGTACCCATTTCCGTTTCACTTCCTTGTGCCCTTCGAGGAAAACTGACGGGAATTGATCTGATTTGTTGTTTTCCTACAACGGTCGTAAAAGCCAAAGCACTCACTCTGTCGGTGGTAATGGGAAGCTTAGCCACATTTAAGGGTCGAAATATGCGAGAATACATATTACAGATTACTAATACTCGATATTTTTATTTTCACGGGACTCGGACGTCTCAGATTAACGATTTAAAAACTGAATTCCTTCCAGTAAATCAAGGTCGTAACTGACAGCAAACACATTACATCTCTGGTACAACGATCAAGCAGTTTATAATATATAGGGATAGTATCGGTGTGGCCTATAGTCCGCAAGCGAACTTTACCGACCGAGCGGCCGCCACTTGCCGGCGAAGTTAGTGCCAACTTCTGGGGATAGAGGGGTTTATTGTGAGAATCATACGGAAAACAAAAATATGCTGGGGCAGAATGCAGAGTTTCAATATGCTAAAGCAAGTGGTAAATGTAGTGACCACGGGGCTTGAAACGGTCAATAACGTTCGGATGTGATGTACAGTTCTTTGAAAGACACATGTAGGGCATAATCATCATCATTTGTGTCTAACATGAGACATCTTTACCGTTACGAGCGCATAACTTTGCAAGGACACGCCTGCCAGTGTAAGTACGTTTAACATGTCATGCGCATAAGCTCACTGCTATTGCTGCTGGTGATTTAAACCGTAACTACACATGTGTGCAATATAACAGCATTTCTCTGTCTCTGTCATGCTTTGTAATTAAATTATAGTAATTGGATATTAGTTTACGGTAGCAGTCATTAGATGGCAGCAGAAACCAATCTATAATAGCACCAGAGCTATACATCACAAGATTACATAGCTCACGGCATAATCCGCACTTCAAAACGAAGCGATTCTTTCCTAAAGTACGAACACAAAGCTCTGTGCCACTTTTGAAAACACACCTGAAGAGAAAAATTCAGTTGGACGTGGCCTTTACCGGTTTACTACAGCATTTTGGACACAAGCGTGCTAACTCGCAGACACTGAATTTTCATTTTATGTTTGTGTGAAGCCAGCATGAAAAGTAATGTGTTTCTCAAGATTATATTTTACTTATTCAATGGAAATGAGAAAAAGAATAACGAATTACTGTTCCAGTAGTGGTTAGTATAACAGTTGACTTACTGGAGAGCGATATGAGATAATATAATTCGAGTATCGATTATAATCGATACTCTTCGATAATTATCGAAGAGCTCGGCATATTTTAGTTTCAAATATTGAGTGATATACTCAGATCAGATATCCAACAGTGAGTTTCATCTTAGGAAGTTTTAAAACTTTAAAATAACTTTAAATATTTCTATAACCAGAAAGGCTGCTGTGAGTGATAGATGGAACATTGTGTACTTGGACATTACATGTGTATTTGATATGACAACTGTTGTGATAGTGGTTTCTAAAAAGTGTTTGGTGCCTCTGAAGATGATCCAAATGGATCGAAACATGTAAGGCTAGTGAATCATCAAGTGAGATAACTGAAATAGTCACATTGGACGGACTTGTCTTTTATAATTGTTAAAAATTCGGGTTTTACTATTTACGAAAACACTGTTTGTCATTACAGAGATCATTTGGTTAGGAAACTAATTTCTGTTTGTTCTAAGAACCATATGAAAGCCGTCCCACAATAACTCGTTGCACAGAGCGGAGTCATATTTGAGAAGCTGATAGTCGTTCAAGTAGTCTGTCAGTCGGTCGCTCGGTCAGATTGCTGATGGTCCTTGCCAGCACAGAAGATCTTAGTTTCAGGGCCCATGACCGTATTTTTCCTTCCCAACTTTTATGGAGCCCGAAAGTTCATTCTCTACTCCTTATAATGGATCAGTTAGATGCAGCACACTGCTCACATACTTTTCCTTGAAATCAGTCTTATAATTTCCTTATGATATTCACAGCTAGCTGTTCCAAGTCGTCCAGCCATTGTACTCTTAATTGCAAGAGATTTTTGTCTGACGAATGATTATGAATTGAGAAATGAAATGCTTATTCTGATATGTTATAAAGACAACAAAAAGAAATGTACAAATCTTTGTGCGATATACTTTCTTATGAATATTAAATTTGTAGATAAATCTAATGGTTTGGAGTTAGAAGGTATCGTGTAGTATCTCTTAAAGAGTTAGTTGTATAAAAAAGGCACTGGAATAAAAATTTTACAGTTTAGAAAGTAGATTACAGAAAAATTACGTTTATTTAAGGTACATGTTATAATCCTTAGAAACACTGATATTCTCCTCGACAAGTGTGTTAATGTGAGTATTCGCTTCTTTAAAACACATTTTCCCGTTAGATATATATTTAATGAATGAACCATACTTTTTGCCAGTTTCAGAAGGAACTGGGCCTGCGTTCCCGTTTTCATGAAGGATAGAAATACTTTCCGATTTTGTTAGTATTAAATAGGGCAAGAAATAGTGCCCTGTTGCTGTTTCAAATAAAGTGATAAGCCTAGCTCGTGTATGTGGTTGGAAGTTGTCACCGTGTCGTTTTGTTCGTGAATATATTCTTATTTTACAATTACGTTCTAAAACATCGGAAGTTTACCAGGTAGAAAGAATACAAACTGAGGTTCTTGTAGCTCTTTAAGCCACATATTAAGCCTTCAGACGAAATGTTTCTTCACAAGATAATGTGAGTTATATTAGCCAACGTAATCTTATACTTAAGAACATGCAAATTAATTAGAATTAATTTAAAGGAAAACGGGGCTGGAATATGGTTGTTAGGTAACACTGAAAACCTAGCTATGAATAAGAGTTGAAGGAATAAGTGTCACAATTTTTGACATCCAGAATTATAGACTGATATAACATATTTACGAATATGTCATATGCTTGAACACAAGCACATTCTGAAATTTCCACACTTCACAATCTAAGCCTACATCGAACGAACCTAATGCCTTTTCCTCTATTAAAATGTATGGGTAGCTGGTTGAGGCAACATGCTACAAGCCGGAAGGTCGTGGGTCAATTCCCGATGAGGTCATTGCATTTTTCAGTTGACCTAACCCTTCCAGCCGCACTATGGCCCTAGAGTCGGCTCAGCCTCTAGCAGAAAGGAGTACCAGGAATTTTCTAGGGAGATAATGGGCGGCCGGAGCGTAAGGCTGACAACATTACCGCCATCCATGAGCAGACTTTCTAGAAGATGTGGGAGCCTCGACGCCTCACAACTGTATGGGCTTTCACGGCCTGTTACAGGGACAGCTTTACATTTTCTTAAAATTAAAGATGTTCACGAATTTACCTTAGGCTGCAAAATGTAACTACCAAATCTTTCTAGAAAGATACTTTTTGTCACTTCTGGCGATTACGATAGCCAGTAACACAAACTGGTCTCCGTTTTGCAGAACACTTGCCAGTACAGCAATCTGTTTTCCATGTGAAAGCGTTGGGTACTAGCTCAAGGCATTTCTGGAAGAGAGATTAATTCTTTGTTGTGCGATTTCATATTTAGAATCAACTTCGCTACTTCTCTTGATCTTCACTACAACTGCTCTATAATTCTGTCCAATTTTTTTAAGGAATCGCAGTGTTTCTAAAATGTACGTACATTGGACTATACTTCACGATCATAACTTACTGAAATGATACTGCAATTCTAGCTCCCCGTCAATATTACAGTGATCAGGACGGGGTAAACAAAAACCAGTTCCAACTTCAGTCTATTTATGAGATTTCTTATTCGTGTAGCTCAATAGTCTTGTGGTGACTTTCTACGCTACAGGAATAACAACTTGCGAATAAGTCCCTATGTTNTAGGTTGTTGAATAAAAATACTACATTTCAAATATATGATTGAAAATATTAATAGTATGCCTTTATTTTCCACACTCTTATTACTAACAGACATCAAATTTTCTACATATAGAAAGAAAGCTATTGACTTCACACTCGCCATATTTACAATCAGTTCTACCAACTTGTTAAAGAGAAATATGACTAACAATAAGAACAAGACTTACAAGAAAGGGCATGACATTAGGTTGGTTCACGACACGCTCAACATAAGGCGCTTGGAGCTCACTCTCAAAATAGTTTTAGCACTGATAGCGATTGTGGAAGGAGGAACAGGGAAGGGGATCAACTTTCTTCGATCCACAACACAGTACATGTCCTTCCTGTGTATACAATTACATTATTATGCTACAAGCTGCGTGAGCAGTACTTTTTACTCAGGGACAAAATGGGGCCATTTCGCAAGAATGTTTCTCAAGTACAAATGTCGTTACTTATCTTCCGCCTACTCACGCTGACTGAACATACTTTGTAGACATATAAAAATGTAAGCATAATACTACTAATGGTTATCGTCCTATGTCTGATGAGTGGGCTTCACTCGACATGTCCATAACCAGTTGTAGCTAGCACAGTTGTCTAAATGGTTATAACTAAATATCCGCATTAGGGTCACAGAAATTTACACTTCCATAAAAAATTTGATTTATTTGCGAATACAATGTTTTCTTTCTGTGCTACATATGTGAAAGTAAAAATTTATATATTGCTATGATTTTAATAGCATTGGATTAACATTATGGTCAGGGCTGAATGCTTTCACGTACCACAGTTTGATACCTATAGAACAGAGTCAAGTTAAGGCAGTAGTTCGTCAACCTCTCAGGGATATTAAGATTACTGTTCTCAGGAATGTCATTCCGTGTAATTAGCAACATTTCGGAGGAACCCATTGTCTTGATCTATTGTTGCAGAGAAGTTTGATCCTCTTCCCTAAGGGTGGAGGCTACAGGTTTCTCCTAATTGTTGGTACTTATCTAACAAACTACATGGAGTTATTATTATTGCTAATGGGGTGGGACTCAGTCCCTTGTACTGCGGCCACTTCTGGCCTATTGCACCGGCCCCAGATGTTAGGTGAGGGTGATTGTGGAGCAGTTGGTGGAATGAAGATTGGCAGGGGAAACCGAAGTACTCGGAGAAAACCTGCCCCAGCGCCACTTTGTCCACCACAAATCCCACTTGACCAGACCCGGGGTCGAACCCGGGCCGCCGCGGTGGGAAGCCAGCGACTAACCGCTTGAGCTATGGCGCGGCCCTACATGGAGTTATATTCCCCAAGTAATCTTAATATTCACCGCCAAAAGAACATCGTATCTCTTAGGAATATACAAAGTGACACGGAGGATCCACAAAAAAAAAAAAATACAAAATAGCGCCCTTTTTGTGTAGTTGCTCGCATTGCAAGTGACTCTGTGCAACATCGGGATGGAGCAAGTCGGGTAGTTATTCAGAGCACGAGACAGCGAATATGAGAACAAATTTTCAGTCAATAGGACTGTAATCTGTAGTTTTACATGAGCATTTAAGTATGAAAGTTGGCACTACCTTAGCCGACAAGCTCGGTCGGTATAGTTCGCTTGCGGACTCAAGCCACGGAGTTAGTTTTGTTTTAAGTATTACGATATTTTAATAAAATGTTAGCGGAGTGACACAGTTTCGGAACGGCTGAGTTACTGCTACAGGCCACTCGTAGAATAATCGTTTGCCGTTATATTACTGAAAATCTTACTATTCTTCAATCATGAAATTTAACACAAAATATTAATATCATTTAATTGATCCTTAAATAAAATTATATAGCTTACGATTCTGTAATTGTTAATGATAATTTTTTATTTATTATGCCAGTTGTATATGGGACGTTATCCATTCTGTCTGTTTTTGACCTACACATTGTATCGAAAGTTTGTTCGATCCCCGTCTTTCGGCGATAGGTTGCCTTTTTACTGGCAATAATTTTTATCACAGAATCGTTAAATAACCAAAGAATAAGAACAAAAACAATAAACAAACTCCGTGACTGTAGTCCGCAAGCGAACTATACCGACCGAGCGACAACCGCTTGTCGGCGAAGTTGGTGGCAACTTTAGCGGATAGAGGTGCCACGTGGTCAGCGCAAAGAATCCCTACGTCCGTTAATTTCGGTTTTCTAGACCAGATCCCCTATTTCTTTGATATAGCTCCTCAATTATGCTCACGAGAATGAGTGGACCCCGTTACCGACATACTACTTCTCAGAGAATCTGGTAGCGCCGAGAATCGAACCTGGGACCTCTGGATCTGTAGCCAGGAACTCTGACCACTAGACCACAGAGACGGTCTCAAAGAATCAATAAGAAATTATAAAATATGATTAAAACGCGTATTTGATTCATCATGAAACAGAACATTTTCGTTCGGCCTCCAGTTTCACAAGTATGTGCTCTCCATTGCAGCGTTTCTTAACAAACGAGGCGCATTGCGTTGGTGAGAATGAAGCCTTAAAAACAAGATTCTCCACTGATGACTAATAGGTAAAAGGTCAAGTTTTCCTTGTGCTCAAAGAATTAAGCATTATTTCATGAAGACGTATGGGGGAGTGGGTGTATAGATCCACATTTTCTTGACCTCGGTACTAGCTGCAGGTGAGTGGTCAGCTTCACGCCCCGGCCGCTTTACCTTCAGGAAAGAAACCTCGGTGCCCATTGGATAGGAAGTTGGGTGAACCCCAGAGCCGGTCTGGACGAAGTGGTGAAGAGAAAATTCTTAACCCTACAGAGACTCGATCTCCGACCCCCCAGTCGTCCAGCCCATAGGCAGTCGCTATACAGACTGAGCTAACCCGGCTATCAAAATATATAAAATTGTAAAACACTTCTTGGAAAATGTTAACTTTTTTTGCTGTGGTGAGAACTATGCTTTCTAAAAATTGATAGGTGAGACGCAAGTTACAGAATGTTTGAAAACATTGCTCCATGTGGTGTCCTCAACTGTCATTGTTTCCTATGGAAAGTTGTGTTTGTATGATCCAATTCTGATAATCACAGTTTGCACTGCTGCCAGGGTTGAATTCTGTATAATACAATTATTTGATGCAATTGTCAATATATTTATTGACAATTTGTGAAACCGTGTATGTTGCAGAATTTAGATTTATAAATTTATTTTTGAACACCCAATCCCCAAATCATGAACATTAAATTACAGAGGCGGGACAGCGCGGTCGTTATAACGACTAGCTACAGGCTAGACGACCAAGGGGTCGGAGTTCGAGTCCCGGTGGGGGCGAGAATTCTCACTTCTCCATGTCGTCTAGACAGGCTCTGGTGCCCACCTAGCCTCTTATCCAATGGCTAACGGGGGGCTCTTTATCCGGGGGTAAAGAGGCCGGACCGTGAAGCTGGCCACTCACCTCCAATTAGTGCCGAGGTCAAGAAAACGTGGATCTATACATTCACTCCCCTATACGTCTTCATAACGTAGTGTTTAATTAATTAAGCACTGGGACGACAATATCAGTTCCAGTGCCAGTCAAGCTATCGTATTAAATCGTCACGACATGACTATTAACACACAGCGCTGTCAAAGGAGTCGAAGCACCAGCGCAATGCTACTTGAAACACGTATTGCTACACATTAACCCCAATTGCTTGCGTGTTTCTCGTCCCTACAACATTAATCTTTGCGCTATTTTTGTGAGAGTATTTCTCTTCATAAAATTTATATTGCTGTAAAAGGTAAGGGCAATGTAAAGTTTCCATTTACATACTTAGGCATCATACCAATGAAGGAGCCCTTGGTTTCCACTAGATAGGAGAGGAATTCTTGCGCCTTCCAACTGTCCAACCAGTATCCACTGTTAGAAAGGACATTAAATAGTAACAAAAACCTCTTTAATGTGACTTTTATCTCTCAGTTAAATGTTCATCTGAAACAACAGTAATCCTAATTTACCTGTAAAGACGTGCCAAGTATGGAGTTTGCCATTGCAATGACTTGTACTTCTCAGTCAGTTGTTGACTGTTATTTTCAAGAACAATCGTCAGTACCCTTTAAATTCTACTTTCTCTTGGTATTCCTGTATACACAGAAGGTAGATTATGTAAGAAATCTGTATTAGAATCACAAATAAACTATATTCGTTTAGTTGCATACATATCATACATATACTAGTTGTTTCCTGGTGTCGAGGTTGACCCAAGTAGTAATACAAGCCCATGATATTCTTCTGAGTGAAGGAACAACCTGATATCATGCACTCAAATTACTTGCCAGAAACGGGATCTTGGCCTTAATATGAAAATTGATTAAAATTGAGGACATATTTTTGCAATTCATTCCCGTGCCCATTTATAGGTGTTTATTTGGAGCCTATTGCAAAAATTGTGTAGTAAACCTTAATCTGTATATTGCGTTATTTAACTTTTACATGTAAATTTAATAAGTAAGGAACTGAGCACATTTAACTTCAGTTTTGAGCACTGCAATTGTGTACATTTAAAAATGGAGTATACAGGAGATTAGTTCATTACTAAAAAACAAGTTATTAGTGTATCAATTATAAACGCAGTTCAAATGTTGGTAGAACTGTTTATTCATCACTTAGGTTCATATTCTCCGAGTAATGATCACAGGCACTCGGCACAATGCTACATCGATTGTTCAACTTCCGATTGTCGAAACGCCAATCTCTGATCTCTTTTTCTTAATTTCATTATGAAGTATTACTACTAAATAAGAAAACATTATACAAAACTGCCAGCAGACTGAGCACATATGCACTATCTTACAGACACCAACACTTCCCGACTTGTTCTGCTGAAGAATACAAGATGCCAGAAAAGAACACCATGCTTCATTCTTGTGTAAGTGAGGGATTTTACATTTCCTTCAATTCTTATATTGCACTTGTATTGTAAGATGGCACTTTACAACACTTAAGTTGGTAGTTACTATAGGATTCTGACGATGGTGTATAACACACTGATATGTTGGGATTTTGGACTTTATCCATCGTCCTGGTTTTTAAGATAACAAATAAAAACACGACGTTTCGTAAACTGGATCTGTTTCCGTCCTCAGGTGAAGGAAAACACCTATTCAGTTGGGTCCCTTATCTTAANGTTTACGAAACGTCGTGTTTTTATTTGTTATCTTAAAAACCAGGACGATGGATAAAGTCCAAAATCCCAACATATCAACACTTATGTCGCATTTTCTATGTTTAGAAATCGCTCCATTGCTCAATATATTCACAAGAATTTTTCCTGCCTGTGTATACAATTAAGGCGTCCACAGTTTTTGAAAAATGAACACACGATACCTCAGTAGAGGAGGTGGAATGTGTGGTAGCGTTTTGAGCCCTAAAACACACCCCACAAAGTGAGCTGTGCAGTAACCTTCACCTGTACACCGTCACGTAGATTTTTAAATAAAGCATGGGTTGGTGGTGACGCAGGAAACTCAAAGTTTAGCCGTTGATTCATACAAGATGCTAATATATAACTGACTCTTTCCAACTGTCTCTGTAGATACAATTTCACATGCATGGATTATAAAGTGAGTACACATTTTAAGAATATTTTGTACATTTAACTGAGATGTAAACCAGTTAACTCGTGACGTATCCATCCGATGGCAATGCAGTATAAAACCAGCGTTTAGAAAGATTTTAATGGCAAGGTGTTCGTAGCTTCATACTGCTGACAACACGATTGCTTATTCAAGTCTATATTAAAAACGTAGGATAATTGTGCTACTAGAATCCACTGTGAGGAACATGTCCAGTCTCTGATGCTGACAGACAATTTTTAGAGTCACAATTATCTCAATGAAGGACACAAACAATTATCAAGATTCAGTTTCACAATTTCAGGTAAAGTAAACTGAACTCTAAGATATATAAAGTTGAATAGGTGTTATGATCATTACACGAGCTATTTATTTATTTTCAAAAGCATTTCCATATAAAATTGAAAATAACATCTTACTGAATTATATTTTCTATTGTATTTGTATTGGAAAGTTATGTGAACAATTTTTTCGTATTGCTTGCCATCTTCAGTAAACTCTCAAATGACACCATGACAGTATTCTGTCACGTACATATCATAACACCTTCAAGAATCCAAGAACAAATTTAGTTGAGTACAAAGCCTCAGACGTAAAAGTAACTTCTGTGCCATTTTAAAAATTGTAAGAGCAAATGGTTTTGGAATCGAGTAATTACAAATCTAGCAACTCACAATTCCGGTTACGTGTCTTAAAAAAACAGACAATTCGTCTCTATATGACACAAAAGTATTTTACAGGCTGCAATGAGCTTGTACAGTTGCTGACTTGTCAAATATTTAGTCCCATAAACACAATAAAACCGTCGCGTTTGGTGTTACCCGTGAAAAGTAACGGGTACTGCGCTTCTTCCGGTATGCGCACCGGATGTAGCGACAGCTGGAACAGCCGCAGAAGTAGAGTTGTTGTCGGTCTGCCGAAGAGCCTACCAATTGAAATAGCCACGCGAACACGCGCGTGCGCTGCCGCACCACTTGGTCTCCAGCAACGGTGGGCAAACCTTGCCTCCGCGCCGTGCGTGCTTCAGCACTTCACGTCTCCGTGTCATCTCGCCAATACCGCACGATTTGCTGCATGGGCCCCAAGGCGACCAGTCGCTCACCCGACAGTCGCGCGGTGGTCCTGTAACACGTCACGTGCCAAGGTAAGGAAGCAGAAATGTTCTATATTGATGGCAGGTCTTCAAAGCAGAGCAGAAAGAACCACAAAACAAAAACTGATGAAGTTCGGTCGAAAATCAAAAACAAAGTTGGACCAAGACTTCAAATAGACAAGGCACTTTCCTCGAAAGTCACACCAGATCCAAATATTAGCATATACCGTCAATTTTACATGATTCGCACCATCGCTATGACTGCACGTACTGGCTTCATATACAGTCGATAGAAATGTTTATATGAGATCCCTCATGTTCCTATTCCATTCGATATCACCGCCAAATTGGAAATTTATAAAAAGAAATTCGCGGGGCTGCCATGTTGTTCTTTTATAATTCACAAATAATACGACATTTGGAGTTCTCCCTCCCCCCCACACGCAAGTTCGTGCCTTCGACTTGTTATTATTTTTTTCTGTATGGAATCAGAAATTATGAGGCTGAAGTGGCCTCCAATGACGTTAAGCTCATACCAAATTTTGCGAAAGTCGATCAATCTGTAGAAAAGTTGAAAGGGGGTACATAGCCATAGAGTGAATATTCATTCCACGAGGCTACAGTTCCCCCTTAAGAAAATAAAGTAGGCTAAAAGACATAGCTAATCTCATCAGTAAAGTTCTGACATAGACTTATTAAGAGAGAAGAAGGAAGGAAGGAAGAGAGGAACGGAGGAAGGAAGAAAGGAAAAATATCCGTTAAAACTCCTTACAGCAGTGGGCTTATTCACCGCAGATAACGTAAATCACATAAAATTCAAAGTGCCACACACTAAAGGGAGTAAAGGTAAGGCTCCACGCACTCCCAACTGCGGCACTAGTTGAGGTGGTCAGATGCAGCCTCTGGCCATTCATTCCTGCGGATAACTTACTTAGGCAGGACAGTCAGTGGACCCCAGGATCCATTTGAAAATGGTGGCGAACAAACATCCCTGCGACTGCCCCAAATCGAATTCCGGCCTTCCAGCTCCTAGCTAGTCACTTCACCGACTGACTTAAATACAGGCGAGCAAACATAATTTTACTGCACATCGGCAACACGCATGTAAGCGAAAGTGAACATGATAGCCAAGGAATGAAACTGAGCCCTATGTGAACCTTGGTGTCTGCCTACCGGGAATCAATACAGGACATCTGTGTAATTTTCTCAATCATACCTGCCAGGATAATATTTTTATTAAAGCGAGGCTCCATACACCACAAACTTCGCATTCAAGTGGAAAATCGAACCTTGTAATCTGGTTTACGGTAATATGATTTGCAGGCCTACAGCTCGAGGCCGTCCTTGCATGGGAAAACACGAACGTGTCAGTTTAGCAAATAACCCTGTTTGGTCGCAGTTTCCTGGCACCTCAAGCCGCTAAATATAATGAACGGTAACTCAGTTTCAAATAAGGCCTCAAGGAAACCGTCATATGTCGGTACAACACATCACTTCCCATAGGTGCTACAAGATTTTAGAGACAGGGTAATGAGAATGCCTGGATAAAAAAGAGAGAAAGTAACATGAGACTTGAGCAAACTGCTTAATGAGGAACTCCGTAATTTGCACCATTCCCCAAATATTTCAGAGCAATCAATTCATGGATGACGAAACTAGCGGTGGACCTCGAAAAGGTGTACATGAATGTATCCCGAATCAGAGTTATAATTTCAATGCAATGCCATCATAAATGTTTCGGACAGGCCCAATATCCGGTACACATTGAAATAGAGTCAAAGCGTTTTTCTGACAATGGAAACATGGCTTGTCGCTTCAACAACCACTTACTAATTTTGTGGAGTTTACTTCTCGGCTTTCCCTTGTACTTCTTGCGGTGGTGATCCTTACTGCTGGTTGGTGAACTCCGATACGTCTCCACGATGCTGTTCAAGATGGCGTCCTTGTCACCCTTTGGGATGATGCCTGCTGAGGGCACTTGCACACGAGCCAGAGGCATGTGATTCGTACTCCTGCAACAGTTCAATGTTCTGACCGGATGTATAAAAGAGCCGAGCAACGAACGTCACGACAGTAACTTAATGATACTAGGCCTCTAGTCTACTGCGCCATTTTCAATGCATTCATACAAATACGAGTATGTATCGTCGTCACAAGCAACAACTGATGAACGGTTCAAGCGAATCTATTGCATTGGGGGAGTTCATGAACGTAGACTGTGTGTGTGTGTATGTATGTATGTATGCAAATTCGAAGCACATTGCCTTAAGTGACGTGGCTACAACTACAACGACTGCAAGCTACAGCTGCAGCATATTGACAACAGCTGAATTACAGGCTGGATGTTTACAGAGTTAGTTTCTTGCGGTGGGGCGAGACTGAGTCCACTTGGTACGTCGGCCACTAATTTGTCTATTGTACCAGCTCCGGATAATAGATGATGATGAATATGGAGCAGTCGGTGAAATGAGAACTAGCAGGGGAAACCGAAGTACTCGGAGAAAACCTGCCCCAGCGCCACTTTGTCCACTACAAATCCCACATGATCTGACCCGGGCTCGAACTCGGGCCGGCGCGGTGGGAAGACGGCGACTAACCGCCTGAGCTATGGGACGGCCATGTTTATCGAGCTACAAATTGAACTCATTTCGAAATAATATACAAAAATTACGACACACACCAAAAATCAGTGTTTTTTATGTCACAGTATGATTTGTTGTTCTGTGTTATTCAATAAATATATAATTTGAAATACCGGCATATTTTATTTGTTAACTATGCATTATTTTTGGAAGAACTGATCCCGTTATTTCATTATTCTATTCACCAAAGTGTTGATAACTTAAAAGAATACTAACTTTTTAAATTAACATTGATATGCTCATTCCAAATCAGGGCACGATAATATTCCATTAGGTCACAGTTTTGTGTACCAAATTTCGAGCCAAAGTAGCGTTGTTTATTTACTGTTATATTTTTCTTAGAGTTTTTATATACTTTGTCCTTTATAATGTGATGAAGCATATTTCATTGTAGAATAAAACTGCATTCTCCGTTAAATAGCATCATTGCTTCAAACTGTGTGAGTGGTAAGGCTTATGTACGTTCAAATGTCTGCATACAAAAATAAAAAAGAAAGTTAAAGGCTGTGAGTGCTACAGCTTTTCGATCTCGGTCTTTGTGAAGATACGAGAGATTCCAGGTTTAGTCGAAACATTGTACTTCATACATATTACCAAAACAAGAGAAAATCGGCCGTGCTGTTACCAAACCTTACATACCTTCCTGGGGTCATAACCAGGAAAACGTGAAAATTTATCAATATTGTGTCGAAACTCACGTGGAATCTTCTAGCGTAGAGGTGACGGTCGTGGAAATGGTTGGCGCATGCGTGGTAGTGCTGAGATGCTGTATTCGTCGCTCCTCTTCGCTGCGTTCTTCTTCAATCTCGGCCTCTATGTCGTTATTGTTGAGCACGTCGATTGTATTTCGTGTCATGTGTTCCATGCGCAGCACCTCGTACTGCCTCTCGTCCTCCGTGTGGTGGAACACCTCGCTCAGTTCATACTCCTTCACCTGCGGATAATTTGATACTGCTGCATAAGTTCCGACGGGCATGACCTGCCTTCTATTATACACGGAATGCTTTCAACATGTGTGGAATAAATTAATGAATAAACAATGTGACATGTCAATGCACTGACAGGCAACGGCTCGAAAAACACCCCTCGATACGTGCACGCAACAATAGGACGAATATTTATAGCTCGTTGCTAGGCAACAGTCAGCGTGCCAATGGACTGGCGAGATGAATATCACGTGACTGTTTTTCTATGGAGTGCGCGCCGCGACCGTTGCTATGCAATGGTTCGGTGAACATTTTTCAACAATAGAGTTTGAGTTTTCAGCGTGGTCCGTACCGAGGGTTTATAGGGGACAGTGAAGGTCGTTTGCAGTCAGTAATAGCTGAGAAGCCGTGAGTCGAGGACACGGAGCCGTCACGGAAAGGGAGTCTAGGAGGGTTCAGCAGTTGAGAGTACCAGGACGAGAATGGAGCATGTCTTTACGGAATTGTGAAGATTAACTGAATACAGGTTAGGACAGAGGAGTACAGAGTGATTGAAGGCGAAATAACAAGAAGACTTCAGAGTGATTTGAAGTGTTAGTTTCTGTATTGAGATCCGTTGCCAGGAGGCGACTAGTGAAGACGGCGTATCCTAGTGCGTGTGCAGCGGTGAACTGTAAATTGTGTAAATCAGCGATTGTGCTTTATTAATTGCAATTAAGATCGAGTGTAACCGACGTGCTAATAAATCCAATCATCCGAACTAGAACCCGTTATTTTCGTCACGCGTACCCTCTACACGTGACAGTACATTTAGAAAGCACCAAGTGACTTCAAGAAACAGTTTTTTTAACACTCAGAATTACTGGGATTTTGGACCATGTCCATCGTCAGGTATTCTAAAAACTAGAAAATACAACGTTTCGGAAACTGGATCTGTTTCCTTTCTCAGGTGTGGAGGAAGACACTTACTTTGTTGGGTCCCTTAGAAAGGGTTAACCTCTAGGTTTAGAACACAGGGCGATGGATAAAGTCCAAAAACTCAGTAATTCTGAGTCTTACATACATCGTCAGAACCTCTTTAGAATTCACTAGATTTTAAAAAGTTAATGGATAATCTAGTGATAAAAGAGTCCTGGCTGTGCCAGACGCCAAGGATTACAACTTTCATTATATAAGCTTGCATTTGGAAGCCATTTTAAGTTAATTAATTCCAGTCAATATTTATGTAGGTACATTTTAATATTATTCGTTCGTTAGCTTCTCCCAGGTAACCCAATTTGTTGCTTTCCACATAATATAACCAAAATTTTATAAGAATTGTTTATTTAGGTTCCATGAACACAATTCATGTATAAATGGAATAAACTTACACTGTTTTTATTTTACAACGTGATTCGGCCATTTTATAGCAATCATCAGTTAAATCATTTTGTATTCACTTACTTACTTACTCACGGAGCTGAGCATTTCTGGAGGAGCCGCCAATTCTGCAGCTACTCAAGAACTTCCCAGCATTTTATGGAACCCGAAGGTTCATTACCATTTTCACAAGAGTCCTCTATTGGTCCCTATCCTGAGCCAGATCACTCTAATGCATACCATGCCATTCTATCTCTCGAAGATAAATTTAAAATTGTACACCCACCTACGCCTTGGTCTTCCCAGTGGTCTATTTCTTTCTGGCTTTCCCAGCAATATCAAATAACTGACACACACTATGAGGCTAAAATACAGTATTACTAATTTATAAACAATGTGTTTTTACCTTGTGGGTTCTGTATGTCCGGTATCGATTCTTTCTTGATATCGCTGTTAACAATAGTAGCTGAAGGCTGCAAATTGTGGGGCTTTTCATTAAGTATTTTGTTCGCTCACATACTGCTCCTTGTCTTCAGCACCCTCTCTCAGACGTCATCAATCTCTGTTCTTACCCCGAACAATTCAATACTTTCAGAACATCCCTGCTTATATTATTCTGTCACGATCAAGGGGCTTGTCACCCCTCAGCCGAAGTCTCAGCGGCCCGGTGTTTATGTTCGACATGACCCGTGACAAATGCGACTGTCACTATCAGATCTGCAGATGCTGGCAGGCTTCCAAACACTTAAGTGCATTGGTGACCTGGGTTTCTTAACAATCGCTTTACTGAGCACCATACGTTGCAAATGGCGGCCAGGGCAATTGAATGAAACATCCTACAACGAGACCCTTTTAGAAACTCACGCATATCAGTGGAACTACTTCCGTCAGGTCGATCCGCTAAGATCGGGGCTGCTAGCAGAAACCGACACACCTATAGCCTAAATATCACATAAATAAAACTAACCGACGCCACAGTTCACAATGGAAATGCTTTCTGTTGCATAACAATGATTTAATTCAGTTTCGCCTCAAATCGTTGAACTACTGTGAAGCGGACCTATGCATTATATGCGTAGTCAATCACATATTCCGTGCCTCAGGTTGCTTCAAGTCCTACAATTATACTTGAATAGTGAGATAAACAGTCATTCATCATTCATTCTTGTCATATCCCCGTCTGCTGTGTGGAAATACGAAGCACGAGATACATACTGGAACAACGAGTATGTGGAAAGTGGTTCTGCGAGAAAAATAAAGGAAAAACTCGAGGGTCCTTACTAAAAAAGCTCCCTGAAGAGAAAGTGGATGCAATCGGTACTAGGCTTCACTTTCCTTCTCAGAAATCCCTCAGGTGCCTTGTGCTGTAGACCGGGATTTCAAGTTTCAGTTTTACGGCTCCGAAGCGTGAATGTGCCAAGAATGTGTGACAAAGATTTACAGCATCTGCTGTCATCTGGTTAAGTTGCATTTGTAATGTGTTAAGGTTATAGGTTTGCTGGTTCCGACAGCATTTCGAGTCTCTGTGGTACCTGATGGGAGGAGCGGAAAACTCTTCTGCCTGAGCGTTTCAACGATCAGTGTGAGGCTCTAGAAGGATCTCGCCTACGGCTTTACGAAAATCTCCTTGGGATAAATGTCACTGTGTGACTCAGTTACGAATTAATTCAAATGTATACGTAATTAATCTCACGTTTTTCATTTAGTAGAATACCGAACATTCTTCTCCATCCAACCAAATAGTGAAGAGGTCCTCTTAAGCAGCAGATCATCATTCAGCTGTCCAAGCAATTCCCTGCCACATCTGTTACTACTGAAGCTCGTTGTAACTCTCCTTAGGCAGTCTGCTGCGAAATGTATAATTTGACGAGGCAGAGTTTGTTTCCAGAAAGCAGAGAGTAGCTCAGCCGCTTCAGACATTCCCGGCCTCCTATGGAACCCGAAGATTCACTGTCGCGTATTTATATATCTGGTCATAATATTGAGGTGGAAGCAAAATACAATCAATCTGACAATTTCGGTATGGAAACAAAGGTCATTTCTTGTTGTCGAGGTGTCAATAAACCAAATAACATAAAAGGGAAAATCATTTTAAAACTGGCATTAGTCTTATGTGGGGCACGTGGTAGCGTGCTACAAGCCGGAAGTTAGCGGGATCGAATCCCAATGAGGTGGATTTTTCAATTTACCTAATCCTTCCAGCTGCAATATGGCCCTGGGGTTGACTCAGCCTCTAACAGAAATGAGTACCAGGAATATTCTTCGGGGTAAAGGGAGGCCAGCGCGTAAGGCTGACAGTCTAGAAAATGTGGAAGCCTAACATCTTGCAAGCCTATGGGCCTTCACGGCCTGTTACAGGGATACGTTTACTTACTCGCTTATTTTACTGTATTAAGATTATGTATGGACGATTGTATTCCCAGCCGATTAGAGTGGCCGCGTGGTCTAAGACATGAACCGTCTTCGCCCGCTTGAACACTGGGATCCTGGGTTCGAATCCCACTTGAGGCATGGATGTCTGTGTGGGTTTATTCTGTGTTTGTGTTGTTCTGTGTCTATGTAGTGGCCTTGCGACGGGCTGATCCCCCGTCCAAGGAGTCCTGCTGACTGTGAATGAATTAAGAAACTGAAGAAGCGGCCAAGGTCCACAAGGGCTGTAGAGCCATAGATAGACAAACAGATGGACTGATGGGCAGATGGATAGATAGACACAATGCATTCCTTTAAGTACGTGGAGCTGAGCCCTTCTTGAGAAGCTGCCAGTTGTGCAGTTACTCAAGAATCTGCAAACATTTTACGGAACCCGAAGGCTCATTACCGTATTCAAAAGAGCCCTCCACTTGTCTATATCCTGAGCCAGCACTATGCCATGAACACATATGGGGGAGTCGAGGTATAGCTCCACCATTCTTGATCACGGAACTAGATGGGGCGAGTAGTCAGCTGTACGCCCTGGCAGTCCCCATCCCTCCCGGGAAAATCGCCTACGGCACCCACTGAATAGAAGGATGGATGGGCCCCGGAGCCGGGCAGGACGTTGTAGAGAAGACAAGTCTTGCCCTGCCGGGGATCGAACGTGAGCCGTCCAGTGGAAGAACTTAGGAAACAAACTAAATATCTGTCAGGACAGCCGGTCTCCGACCGAGATCTGAAATCGGGACCTCCCGAATGCGAAGCGTTAACCACTTTATCCCGACCTTTTCCGTCTACCAGTACTTCTAACCAGCTAACTGCATGAAACAAACTCCTTCATGAGAAGCTGACAGTTGTTCTCCCAGCCAACAAATTCCCTCAAATGTATTGAATCTGTGTTTTACAGCTCAGTAGGAACAGTGACTGCGCTACGGGCTGAACGGACGTGGTTCGATTCCCGGAAGGGGAAAGAGATTTTTCTCCTCTCCACAGCGTCCAGCCCCGCTGTAGGCCATTCAGCCTCGTATCCAGTGGGCACCGGGGACACTTTTCTTGAGGATAAAGCGGCCGGAGTGTGAAGCTGACTAGTCATATCTACGTCGTTGAGAGGTCAAGAATTTTGGAGCTATACTTCGACTCCCTCATACGTCTTCATGGCGTGATGCTTAATTAGTTAAGCACAAGAACTTTTTTTTTCCTCCGCATACAGCCCCAGTGGTCCTACGCCTACCTCCATGAACTTCTCAGTTCACTTCGGTGTTTCTAGATCTTACACATTCGGTAGGACTCCTTGGGCGGGTGATCAGCTCGTCGCAAGGCCTCTACCTGTACACAAACACAGAAAAACGCGCACACACATACTAAACATTCATGCCCTGAGTGGGATTCGAACCCACGATCCCAGTTTCCAAGCGAGTGAAGACAGTACATGCCCCTTAGACCGCTCGGCTACCGTGACCGGCGCACAAGAACTTTACCCTCTTTTAACTTTTGGTCGAAATATCATTCTCGGTAACATGTTCTCAGCCACCCTGCAATTACGCTCCCTTGGATGGGGGCCTAACTTCACATCTGTACAACTTGTAGAATTATGGTTCTGTATATTTTAATATTTCGTCTTTTCTACAGTAATAATAATGTATCTAAGGAAGATGAGGCGACGCTGTCCCTGTGCTCAACGAATTAAGCACTAAGCCACGAAGGCATATGGGGAGTGGATGTATAGATCCACATTTTCTTGACCTCGGAACTAGCTGGAGGTGAGGTCAGTTTCACACCTCTTCCGCTTTTACCCCCCAGGGAAAGAGGCACCGGTACCCATTGGATAGGAGGTTTGGTGAACCTCAGAGGCGGTCTGGACGATTTGGAGAAGAGAAATTTCTTGGCACTATCGGGACTCGAATTCCGACCCCTGTTGTCCAGCCCGCAGCCAGTCGCTATACCGACAATGCTACCCCGGAAAAAATATATTTTACAGCACAGGTGGAAACGTATTCTGATATACTCGTATGAAGTTGAAATCTGGCCGGTGACTGAAAAACTGCGGAGCAAACTGAGGCCGATTGATTTTGGAAATTTATTATTGGCATGAAACAAGCAAAAGTAGAGTGAGAATTGTAATATTATGAGAATAAACGAATATTATTACATAACAACACGAAGCATTGAAAACGGAGGGCTGAGATGGTATGAACTGAACAATATTACAGGAACGAAAGAGGAGTGATTACCAAGATTACAAAAAATTCAGTTTCTCCGGTCACTGCGAGAAAGAGGAGGGAGAAGAAGAATAAGAAGATGATGAAGACGAAGAAGAAGATAAAGAAAAGGAAGACTGACATATAAATGGAAAGCATACATGAAATCCCTTGTGTACGATCGAGGTGTGGAAGCAAGAGGCTGGGAAAAGAGAGTATTTCAGGATCTGAAAATGGAGTCACAGTATGGAAAAACGACAAGAAGAAGGAGAAGAAGAAAAAGAAGAAGGTTTAAAGATAAGAGATTCATAAAGTGAATGCTTCCAAGCATTCTCCGGATTTAACCTACAATTATAATTTAACCAAAGGCGATATTACGTAAATACGTTGTGGCAGTAGAACTGGCTCATGATCATATCAAATGGTGAGATTTCGTAATAACCATTTCAAATATTTGGGTTCTGTTAGTGGAAAGTTTACTCTTGTCACCACTTTTCCTTACCATTCAGAACAACGAACATCTGTCAGTTGTATCAGTTTGAAATGTTTAAGTAATTTTTTTTTCCTTGGCACTACAGCCCCAGTGGGCCTAGGCCTACCTCCAAGAACTTCTCCGTTCACTTCGGTTTTTCTAGATCTTACACATTCGGTAGGGCTCCTTGGGCGGGTGATCAGCTCGTCGCAAGGCCTCTACCTGTACACAAACACAGAAAAACGCACACACACACAAACTAAATATCCATGTCCTGAGTGGGATTCCAACCCAAGATCCCGGTTTCCAAGCGAGCGAAGACAGTGCATGCCTTAGACCGCTCGGCTACCGTGACCGGCTGGGTAAATTTTAACTGTTAAAAAAACAACTCAGGTTCTCATAACACGTTCAGCCTGCATCCGTCGTTCGTCGTAAAGTCCAGCTGGTTATCTGAAGTGGCGGCACGGTAAGCCTGTCACTGTTAATGAACAAGTGCGGGGAAGCTATAATTGTTTTACCTTCTGACGGTCTGATCAAACAAGTCTGTAGAAAACAGGAACGTTCTTAAATCAATAAATGGCCTTAGGAGATTAACTCGGCGGTAATCCGCCCGGGATACGAGTGGACAAATGACGTCCGGACTGAAAGTGATTACGTAGAGCCAGTAGCTTAATTTACAGACTTAGATCGCAACTACAATTTTAGAAGACTGCTTCCAAAGAAATTCTTCTTCTTCTTTACCGAGGCCGCCTCTGTGGTCTAGTGGTCAGAGTTCCTGGCTGCCGAATCAGAGAAATCGGTTTCGATTCCCGGCGCTACTAGATTTTCTAGAGGTGGTGGGTCTGGAACGCGGTCCATTCAGCTTCGTGAGGATAACTGAGGAGCTATTTTAAGGAAATAGCGACTCCGGTCTAGAAAACCGAAATTATCGGTCGTGGGGATTCGTTGCACTGACCACCCGTCACCCTTTATCCGCAAAAGTTTGCACTAACTTCGCTGACAAGCGGCGGTAGCTCGGTCGGTATACTTCGCTTGCGGACTAAAAACCACGAAGTTTTTAGTCTAGTTTTAGTTCTTCTTTACCGGGTCTACAACCCTGTGTGGGTCTTGCCCTGCTCACCCGCCTTTTATGGAGCCCAACACTGGTCTCTATTCTGATCCGGAAGGACCGAATCCACAGCCTCACATCCCACTTCTTTAAGATCCATTTTAATATTATCGTCACATTTACATCAAGGCAGTGAGCAAGTTGACTCAAATGATAATGCTTGTGACTTGAACTCAGCCGGGGCACCTGCTATCCGGACCGAGGTTTCCGGGGTTTTCCTAAGTCCTCATGGCAAATGCCTGGATAGTACCTCAAATTAGGGCACGACAGCTTCCCCCCACGTCTTCTAATAACTCCGTGACTTTAGTCCGCAAGCGAACTGTGCCGACCGAGCGACCGCCGTTTGTCGCCGAAGTTAGTGCCAACTTTAGCGGAATAAACAGATAAACTGATAAGTAAATCTATACCAAGGTCATCCTCTCCTTCCGTCTTTCCGATTAGGATTTTGCATGCATTTTTAATATTTCCTGTACATACTGCAAGTTCCGTCCATCTTATCTCTCGTCTTCATTTGGCCATCTTATTCTCTCCGAAATGTACGAATTAAGGAAGTTCTTTTCTAAGAGATTTTCCTTAGCTGCCTGTTATTTTCCCGCTCTTGGGTTCAACTCCCTGATCTCACTCATACCCAAGCCTGTGTTCTCGTCTTGATGTGAGAGACCATGTTTCACAACCATGCAATTATAAATTGCAGTACAGTTACAGAATGTGTTAGTTCTAGTGAACATGCGGGAAGATAAAAAATTCTGAATTGAAGAAATATGTTAGCATCTACATGTCTTCGACGCATGCGTTTCTGCATGAAGTCTATATTAATGTATCATAGATTCCCATTGCTAGGCAACGGTTCGATAAACAAGTTCCCGCGAATATAGATTCTTGGTAAATAACTTGTTGCTGGGTAACACGTACAAAAATACGCTACAAGAATGAGATGTGTTTTCTATGTAGTCCCTGCGGAGTCTATATAACGACAGCCTGTAGATAGCACCCACCTACTCGTCAGAGAGGTTGTTACAAAGAACTGTTACCACAAAAGTTCGGTTGGAAAAAATCTCCGGTCGTGATCCTCAAAGGGCCTGACGCCAAGAGGAGCTGATTGGCGGTAAACCGCCAGTCGTAAAGTAAATTTGACTCTGACTTTAACTTTGGGTATCCCGCATCTCGTGTGGAGGCGGGATCGAATATTTCCACCGTAGCCCTGCGAGTCAAGAGAGCCGATGAAAAGGGAACCCAGTGCCTGGGGGTATAACCGGGCCACCGTCTTCCTGGTGGATATAAATACGGGGACCTGGCCCTCCTGGTTGAGGGAGTGTCGAATTTGAGACAGTAAAATGTGGTCATGGGTCCCGCGGGACTCGGACCTGAGAATGCGCTGGCGAGGGCTAGTAGCAATTGTAACCTATAGATCCATCCTCTCGTCAAAAAGGATGTTACATAAGGGTTATGAAAGCAAGTATTCAGTTGAAAAAAGTTTCCTGGTCGAGAGTTTCAGGGAGCTTGTAGCCAAGACGAACTGACTGACGGTAAACCGCCGGTCGTGAAGTTACTCTCACTCTGATCAGATCGACTAGAGCGACAACAAATTGGAACTAGAAGCTGCGAGCATCAAGAGAATTGAAGAATAATTAGAAGTCGGTCTCTGTAGACTTATTGTATGATTAGAAGATTTAGTCACGGTGAGACTAAATCTTCTAATCACACAGTAAGTCTGCAGAGACCGACTTTTCTTCAGTTCTCACGTGCCGTATCCTGCAACTTCGGTTTTGTGCATTATACATCGAGTACATTCTGTATGGATCCGGCTCATTCAGCTTGTTCGGATTTGTATTCGAAAACGGTTTCCTCAGCTTCGAAGCCCCTGATGCCAGAAGAGCCCTGCAGGCCTCATTCTTACATCGCTCCCGTGCTTGCGGTTGTGCGTAAATTTGCTCGTCTTATACGTGCCCGTTTGGAATTTGCTGATTTATATTGGCTAAGCTGACATAGGCTTCTTCTTGATCTATGTTGGGTAAGCTGACACAGTTCTTTAGCTTTATGCTGGGTAAGCTGACACAGGTTTTTATGTCAGCTTGACAGCTGGAGTCAATCTCAAATCTGTCGACTGCAGTAGATGTTTTTACACCACATTTCTTTAACACCCATTTTATTGTTCTCTCATCTCCGTTTAGGCCTCCCAAGTGGTCTCTTTCCTTCAGGCTTCAGATCCACAGGTCCCAGGTTCGATTCCCGGCGCTAACAGATTTTCTGAGAAGTAGTGGGTCTGGAACGGGGTTCATTCAGCCTCATGAGGATAATTGAGGGGCTATTTCAAGGAAATAGCGGCTCCGGTATAGAAAACCGAGATCAACGGCCGTGGGGATTGATTGCTCTGACCACGCGACACCCTCTATCCACTAACGTTGGCACTAACTTCACCGACAAGCGGCGGTCGCTCGGTCGGCATAGTTCGCTTGCGGACTAAAGCCACGGATTTCTTTTCCCGCCGGTATATTTCATTTTATGTTAGCACCTAATAATAAACTGACTACAAGAACCGGAGAATTCAGGGCTAAGCTTGTCGTACCAAAGTTTGTTATAAGGCAAGAACCTGTAAGGCTCCAGTCCAGAGCACTTCCTATGAACCCACTCTTGACAATATATTTTAATATCACACTTCGATCTCGACTTTGAGTTCCCTATCCGAAATAGGTTTTCCATAAAAATTCTGTAAATACTTCATGTTTGTAAGCCGGCACAAACAGAATATGAACAACTGTGACAAAGCGGCAGAAGGTCATCCCTAGTTGAGATACATCACCAAGGCAAGCGACGCAGCGGCAGGCGGTGGGTCAGACATACGCAGCCCCTACACATATCACTCGGCATCCCCCATGGGCACCGTTCAAGTCCTGACGTAACGCTAGTACGTTGGGCATAAAAAGTAAATCGGTCCGCTCTGTTCAGGTCAGCTATCTCGGCCTGCCTCCAGCCACACCTAGCTCGGGGAGAGAACAATGCGCTATATTTAACTGTCACGTATACGCAACGCATTAGTGTTGTAATTATTTGATAACAAAAAGCAATTCTCACCATGCGCTGGACGTTCAATTAGTTAATGAAACGACTATTTCCTCTATCGTGTAGTCATCTCCATGTTAACATGTGTTGCGTGTCAAACAAGTCTGAACTTGTAATTTGTATTATCTGTATCCTATTTACTAGCAGAAACACAGATTTTAAATTTAATTAAAATTAAAACCTATGTAGACGTTAGTATTTATTATAAACTTTTGGCGGAGTATCTCATTAATTTTCATTGGTAGAAGTATTAATTTTAAATTAAAATACAATTCTTAAAGCTATAATTAGAACTGACGTTGAACTCAACATTAAAATATTTGACATTATAACACTCTGCTTGTTTTCTTCTTGGTTAAGGGCATAAAAGTCAACTGAAAGTTCTCTACACCAACGAGATATTACTCTTGAACTCAAGCCTGGTACCGCACTTGTAAAATTCAACCATTTAACACCGTTCAAGAGAGAAACAGGATGCATGTATGCTTTCGGAGTTAGTCAAAAATGGCAAAATTGGACTTATGTCCTACCTATCGAGTAGTAAATATATTGCGCAGAGTAAACATCGGCAGAATATCATAATTTGTAGTCGAACTCGATGGCGCCCCTGGTATTAGGCCGATGGAAAGCCAGGTAGAATCCCATCTAGGGCGGGGATGCTTGTGTGTATAGTTTTTCACAAGCAGACAGCCTACCCGTTCTGAAGCCCCTTGCTAATGAGGATCCTGGAGTGGAATTGTCCACCGTACAGATAGCCGTATAAGCAAAGCTGTACAAAATACGAACAAAAAACTTCGTGACCTGTAGTCCGCAAGCAAACTATACCGACCGAGCGACCATCGCTTGTCGGTGAAGTTAGTGCCAACTTTTGCGGATAGAGGGTGTCACGTGGTCAGCGCAACGGTTCCCCACGTCCGTTATTCTCGATTTTTATACTGCAGTACAAAATACGACGTAGATAAAATACTGCACGTCACTCACTCACTTCTTGAAAAGCCTCCAATTGTCCAGCTACACAAGAATGTCCCAGCATTTTATGGAACCCGAAGGTTCATTATCGTGTACACAAGACCTCTCCACTAATCCCTATCCTGAGTCAGATAAATCCAATCTATATCATCCCATCTTATCACTCCCAGATCAATTTTAATATTGTCCACTCACACGAGTTTTTGTCTTGCCAGTGGTCTCTTTCCTTCTGGCTTTCCCATGAATATCTTATATGCATTCCTCGTCTCCCACATTCGTGCTACATTCCCTGCCCATCTCATCCTCCTTGACTTGATCATTCTAATTATACTTGGAGAAGAGTACAAGTTATGAAGCTCCTCATTATGCAGTTTTCTCCAACCTCCTGTCACTTCATCTCTCTTCGGTCCAACTAATCTCCTCAACACCCTGTTCTCAAACACCCTCAGTCTGTGTTCCTCCCCTAATGTCAGAGACCAAGTTTCACACATGTACAGTACCACAAGCAAAATTACAGTTTTGTATATTTGAGTTTTTGTTTTTATACAGCAGACGAGAAAACAAAAATTTTGGACTGAATGGTAGCAACCATTACTCAAGTTCACTCTTCTCTTAATTTCCTCCTGATTGCACGTAGCCTTGTAATTTCGCGTTTCGTTGCATACCATAAAATTGTAGTTTTTAAGTCGCAGATCTTAACAGAAAAGAGCTAAAGTAACAACGACGAGAGTAGAGACGTAGAGGAGTAAAAGTTAACTGGACAATAGGCTCTATGAGATCCGCTCGGATCCCTTGTGTTTCATTCACGTGGCTATATGAAGCTATCTGAATGCGTTACTTCACAATCAAGTTCATGAATTAAGTGACAGTCCTGCCTTGAAGGGCGTGATCCCTGTTGGAAGTAAAAGTCAGGTATATCGAAGCTATTCTGTAAAATAAGGTTACACTGATCAGCAAAAAATTTCATTCATTTCGCGACAAAATCTCCGCTACTGTTTGCGAAGCTGTACAGCATTCACATCACAGATAACTAAACAGTCTGTATATAAACATAATTTTTTGTTACATATTTGTGTGAAAGTTAATTCTCACTCCGATGGTAAGATCCAAGAATGTATCAAGAAATTTATAATGTGTATGTTTGTATATTTAGTCGGTCACGGTAGCCGAGCGGTCTAAAGCATGCACTGTCTTCGCTCGCTCGGAAGCCGGGATCGTGGGTTCGAATCCCACTCAGGGCATGGATGTTTGTGTGCGTTTTTCTCTGTTTGTGTACAGATAGAGGCCTTGCGACGAGCTGATCACCCGCCCAAGGAGTCATACCGTATGTGTAAGATCTAGAAAAACCGAAGTGAACGGAGTTCATGGAGGTAGGCCTAGGCCCACTGGGGCTGTAGTGCCAAGGGAAAAAAAAATGTTTGTATATTTATTTACGATTTGTGATTAGGCAGTGAAGGGTCCCGAAGTTGCCTGTGCTAGTTCGTCCGCTCACGTGGTTCATAGCCACTACTTCGTCGGGGAATAATCAATTATGTAGACATTGCTGAGGGGCAATCTTGAAGTGGTTCTTGGCGATCCTTGGATGTTGAGGTGCCTTCCTTCTACGACAGCTCTCTCATGCCTGGCATCCCCAAAATGGGGAAGCATAAAAGTAACTTTAAAAAAGAACTGAGATCAAAACCAACAAACTAATTTGAAGGAACAGAGTCCCAGAGAAGACAATATTCTGTCAAATGACCAAAGAATTCCCTGCTTTTTATGGGAACCGGATGTTCATTTTCGTCTTTACAAGACTGAGTCAATGAGCCCAAACTACTTGAACCAGTCCACACTTTCTTTAAAGCCCATTTCAGTATACTGCTTATCTAGATCTCCAAAGTGATTTTGTTTTCATATTTTCTGACTACAATTTTATACACATTTAACATATCTGCCATGCGTGCTACTGTACTGCCTATCCCACTCTCCGCCATTTTATCAACAATTATTAGCGAAGTGTACAGTCATAAAGATCAATATTATGTAACTCTGTCCTCACGTTCTCTCTTCCGCTCTCTGCGGCCCAAATATTCTTACTATCTTTCTGCTCTCACTGGAACTCTCAATTGTGTTATTTCGTTATGGCGAGAAAATATATCTGACGTCCATATAAAGAGAATGTAGTGTTATAAATATATATTTGAACGCTCCGTATATCAGAAACATGGATATAGTACAAATTTCTGTAATCATGCTGAAAATTCTAATGGGTCTTAGTAGCAGAACCTATTTTCTTTCGATCTGAGTAACATCTCTGTCAAGACACGAAAGGTCATTTAACCTGCTAAGCATGCACATGTTCGTGGTATTAATTTGGCTGTTTGGGATTACTTATTTCTAACGGATCCAACAAAGTAGATATTTCCTGCTTCCTTATCTGAGGAGGGAGGCAGATCCAGTTTCCGAAACGTCGCGTTCTTTAGCGTTCCTCAGAGTACCGGGCAATGGGTAAAGTGCAGACACCCTGTAATCCCAAGTTACGAAGATTTTACTCACTGGAGAATACACATGACATTAACAAAGCAAACTGATGCCCAAAATGTACTGACTCTACTGTACCAGCGAACTTCTTTACAGTCTCGCTGGACAGGTTAGCACGTTGCCATATACTCAGAAGATGAAGACAGACATTAACAGCGGAATTTGAAATCACATTCAATGCCTCCCCGTTTATTACCTGGTACGAGAATTCCTGTCTGTTTGCAATTTCGTTAAACGCCGATTTCAAGAACCTGTGCCTTTACAGTCGCATCAGGTTTCGGCAGCCGCGGAGCTCTGCTATATTCGTGTTCTTTTATTATTTATGTATTCACGCACGGAGAGATCCAGATCTGATGCAACAGTTTTATGCTGCCAACAGTTCCACTGCAGTATTACTGTTTTATTCTTTATTATTGCTAATGGGCTGGGACTAAGTCCCTTGTACTGCGGCCACTTCTGGGCTACTGCACCAGTCCCAGATGATAGGTGAGGGTGACTGTGGAGCAATTGGTGGAATGAAGATTGGCAGGGGAAACCGAAGTTTCCACTGCAGTAACTCGTTCTATTACTCGTATCTTACATTATGCACTTTCGTGTTTCACGAAGGTAAAGACAAGTTAATCAAGTTTTTGGGCATTACCAGCCGCGGCGCTTCTTCTACCCCCTAGTCTTCGGCAAGGAACTGGCATTACCAGCCGCGGCTTTACCAGTTCAACTGTTCAAAGTGAAAGCAACTTCCACGGTTGGCGACAGGTTTCTGCAGTAGCGAGGTGACTAACAACATTACATACGGTGTACTTACGGCACCATCCGTCATGTCTTGCCTGAACACGCTTGAAATTAATAGGAGGGGCAGGTTATAAATGGAGAGTTTGCCCAAGTATACCTTACGGTCTTCATGGAGACGTGAATTTAAGTAATCATATATTATAGCGCAGTCGGTATAGCAACTGGCTACGGGCTGGATCACTGAGAGGTCGGAGTTCGAGTCCCGGTAGGGGCAAAAATTTTCTCTTCTCCATGTCGTCCAGACCGGTTCTGGGGCCCAACCACCTGCCTACCCAGAGGGTACAGGAGGCTATCGGTTTGTTTTAGCTTTTAAATTTTAGATTTGTGCTCTCGGATTGTAGACACTATTTTGCTGGAACATATCTCATGGTCCTTTGGAATCAAAGGATGAAATGGAAATATTAATTCAGAAATCACATATAATATAAAAATTCGAAATAAATTCATTCAGAAACTACCAATAAAATTCAGATTGAAATTATTTAAAAAAGAGTATAAAGTTCAGAGACTATATAACAATAGGCGATTTAAATAGTATATGAAGACATTTTTATTAATGCAGAAAAACTTACAAGCATATACAGGGGTAAATACAGCGCTTATGTCCGCGGCAAATTACTGTTAACATTCAAAGACTAGAAATAATGTACTGAAGGAAAAGGTTGCTGGCTCGTTCTTGGCAAGCTATAGACATTTACGAGTATGTGTCGTAAGTATAGATACTCAAAAATAATATGTAGCTTAGTTTCGATGCTTTTGTTAGGTCTGATATGTTAACCTTTACTATTCTGATATCAGGGAATAATTTTCGAAATGAGTGATTGCATATTTCTGTAGGTCCTTCTTTCAGCTTGCAGTTTCAACCGGGAGAAAATGCTTACAGAACTTTGTATAAATTTGTTTATCAAAATATGAGGCAAGTTATCGATCGCCTAAAATCCGCTACTGTTTTACCGGCGCGTGAGCCAGAACAGTATTAGCAGACTTGAATAAGACAATCCAGCCTACTCTTTTCGTAGCCTTGTCAACATCAAGCGATCTATCATTCAACCAATCAAGCACTATTCTTAACTTCGGCGCTAAATGGAGGCAAGTGTTCAGCTTCACGCTCCTGCCGATTTACCAACGAGGAAACAGCCCCTGATACCCATTATATAGAAGAATGGCGTGCCCCAGAGCCCATACGGACGTTCTGAAACAAAGAAAGAATCTCTTTCTCTTGCCAAGAATCGAACCGTGGAGCCCGCAGTCTAGTCGCTATACCACCTGAGCTATTTCGATTCCTAGCTCGACACGTATCATGGCGTAAATTGAAAACATGAATTGGGAAATCTTACGGGCAGGTACTATTTGGGAAATCCCGTTGCAGATGGATGGCTATTACTTGGTTATTTGACTAGCTGACGGAGTCTTCTAAAGCGCATGCGATAATGGGCGCGGAATAAGTTCGGAAGATGGATAATTTTAAATAGAGAAGAGTGTGGAAAGACGTGGTAGCCCGACCGTGATTCAAAATTGTTGCCTCTCTAATAAAAGGTTACTGCGTCACTGTGACATCAACCTCCTAAATATGGATAATATTAAAAACGGATTGTAGAGAAAATCTTAAGTGGATTGAACTGCCCCACCATAACGCACAATGGTTTATATCGTGATGGCTCTAAAGGGCCTAATAACAGAAAGTTTAATTATCATCTGCCTAAACTTCAGCCGCTGAAGGACGTCCTCTCATATGCGATTGAAAAACTTAAGTATTATGGCGCGCTACCTAAAAGCCGGAAAATCTTGAGTCAGAGCGGGTGTCCATTACTAGACAACGGCTTGTTAAAACACGTTTCCGAGACAGCGCATACATTAAAGAAAACCACGGAAATGAAAGGCAGAGTTAGGGCGCTTCCCGCGGTAACGAATACACTAGCTAACACGTGAAACGGAACCCTTCAAGAAGGTGTTTTCTAGTCCGTCCGGCTGCAGAAGATAAGAGACCAAAGGAGAATTGAGAACAGGTCTCAAATCTGAGACAGTAAAATATGGTCGCGAGTCCCCCAAGAGACTCGGACCCGAGAAAGACTGCACTGGCAAGGGCCAGCAGCATATACAAAAGGCAGACCCGTCCTCTCGTCGAAGAGGGCGCCCCACAAAAACAAGACCGTAAATGCCAAACAGTAATAAATATCTGGTCATGAGCCCCATATGGGGCTCGACACCAAGACTTACTGACTGACTGACCGTCAGTCGCAATGTAACTTGGACTTGGAGAACAGGTCAGATCAGAGGTGAATGGAGCAGAGCTGAGATCAGAGAAGGAACCAGCTCAGCCAGTAACCAGAAGACGAAACACGACAGACGACGGACTAGCCAGGTCGCATCGTCTGCAAGACGCTATTTCAGAGTGTACAGTATTTGTAATTGTAATTGTAAACACGTTATCCAATAAACAGCTTCGTCTAATCCGGAACCTATCAATTTCTTGCCGCGTTCCCTGGTGACGTGACAGTATAAATGTAAAGTATATACTTAGACCCGTTTTGAGATCCCAGGCGGAAGGTTTCCCGAAAGCTGTAAGAACTGCTGTAATATGACGGCCATTTGTGGACGAAGGGACAATTAATTTATGTTCCTTTAAGCAACTATATACATCCCTGAGTGGAACAAGTAGACAGTAATGAGGCTTAAAAAGGCACAGTGGCTACACAGTGAAGCAATTTCCGTTCTGAAGCTCTTTCATTTTAACGGCGCCAGGGGAGTAATTTATTGCTTTACTAGGTGTGAAACAATGATAATTTATTAAGCCAAGTTTCATTTCATTTTAGCCATGAATGTGAGCAACAAGTTGCCTTATATCCCTTAAGAAAAAAATTTAGCTTCTGAGAGCATCATGCTGTCAGTGTGTGTGTGTGTGTGTTTGTGTATGTCCTTTTTAATATTTGAACCAACTGACTGACCCTCGCGAAAAATATTGAAATTTGAAACAGGACGGCAGTGTAAAATACACGTACACTTAGCTTGCGGTTTCATGACAATAATTAATGAATTACCGCATTCAGGGACGTGAAAATTTTGTTCCGTCATAAATCATAAAAGTATTTAAAACTAATATGATGTTTACACACAAGTGAACAATAAATCTGATGTGAAATTTTGAGGTACATCTGGTAAATTTAATGTAGAAACGATCTGTAATTTAGCAATAAGCTTTTCATAAAACTAACTTACTACTACTACTTCTATGGCGCAACAGCCCGATGTCGGGCCTTGGCCTCCCTTATTCCTACTACCGCCACCGCNACTAATAATAATAATAATAATAATAATAATAATAATAATCTGTTGAGTATTTACAGTTTCAGGCAATACAAAACTTCTGGCTCGAATATGTTTTGACTGCTTGATTATACGCTCACAACTAAAGCATGTTAAGCCGTGGGCCAAACTGCATGTCAATGCTAGATTATAAATTTGCATTACCAAACCGTGGCATTAGGATCACACGATTTGTAGGATTTGAAGTCGCAGAACAGAAAAGTAAATTTCATGAGTTCTGTCCCGGAATCCTCGTTATTAAAACTGATCCTACTGCGAATATATCAGCCCTGGAACATATCTGTTTGTTTGTGGAAAATCTGCATTTCCTATATATAATTCCAGTTGGAGTGAATAATTCAGTTATTATGAATAATAAAAGACGATTATACAAATCACCAGTAAGAAAACAGTTTATCGCCCGTTAGTATTCCTAGCTCTCAGTTAATCACCATCACCAGGACACACAGACACAAACAAGGATCTGAAAATGAGACAAATCAAAAAGCCCGAGACGCTCTGTAAGTTTTGTGAATGTTACAGAAGTGAATGAACCGGCTATGGGACAAAGGTAATGCAAGTCTGACAGCCTTACACGTGATTTTATTCCAGTCCTCAGGGACTGATGTGGGCCGAAAATACAGAACAATTGTATTATAGGTTCGATCATAGGAATACTGTACTTCAGTAAAATATTGTGTATGAACAATTTATTATTGGCCCCGTCATCAAAATTCGTGTATAATTTTCATATATTATTTTACAATATGGGGAGATGAGGAGATGTACATAGGGCTCTGGTGAGAAAGCCAAAAGGAAAGAGGCCACTAGGAAGACCGAGAAATAGGTAGGAGGATCATATTGAGATGGATCTTAGAGAAATAAGATGGGGTGGTACGGACTGGAATGATCTGGCTGAGGACAGGGATAAGTGGAGGGCTCTTGTGAACACCGTAATAAACCTTCGGGTTCCATCAAATTTTGGGAAATTCTTGAGTGGCTCTACAAGCGGAGGCTTCTCAAGAAGGGCTCAGTTGCATATAGTTAGAAATTTTGAAACATTTTCAGGCTCCTTATGACCATCGTCATGTAAAATATTTACACTCTCTACTTTTTTGTTATTTTCTCCTGCTGGTGCAAATGTTTACATCTGGGGACGTCACACGTGTTTTACACAGATACTCGTCCGGATGCGACATCTTCCGCAACAAGATCAAACTACAAGAGGAAACAGAATGAAACACGCAGAACGCACACATATCAAGTGGAACATGTAACCTACAAACCAACACAAGATCACGTAAAAGACAACTTCTGTTGTGATCAGAAAAACATTACTTTAATAACACCAAATGCAATATAATCCATTTACACGTAATACTCGTATTTTAATAATTTAGCACATAATTTTATAGGCTGACGCGGAAGAAATAAATTCTGACCAAGAATTCAACATTATTTAAGAACAGCAAACGACCACAAAATAAATGTTTTAATACTCGTATTAATATATAATATTTTAATTTAAAGATTGTCATACAGTTTATCAGTTTATACGTTGACATTAACACGTATGATCTCCCCAAATGTAAACATTGGCTAAACACAGAAAATCCGTGGTCTGTAGTCCGCAAGCGAACTATACCGACCGAGCGACCGCGCCTTGTCGGCGAAGTTAATGCCAACTTTAGCGGACAGAGGGTGTCGCGTGGTCTACGACCGTTAATCTCGGTTTTATAGACCGTAGCCGCTATTTCCTTGAATAATCACCTAAATTATCCTCATGAGGCTGAGTGGACCCCGTTCAAGACCCACTACTTCTCGGAAAATCTGGTAGCACCGGGAATCGAACCCGGGACCTCTGGATGTATAATCAGGAACTTCTGACCACTAGACCACGGAAGCGTTCGAAACACTGGCTAATGTATGGGGACGTAATAGAAAAGTAGAGAATGAATATAAATATTTTACCTGATGATAGCCATAAAAAGTCGAAACGTGTTGTAAAACAATATATGAAATTTAAGTACGAACTGTGGGGACGGAGCCAATAATAAGGTTCAATCTTACTTCTGCCGTGCGACAAATGGCGCTGCTAACGCTAATGTCCAGCAGTGTAGTGGTTTATCGCTGTGGGAGCGAAACACGTGTAAGGGCATCAAATGAAGCACGCACGCACGCACGCACGCACGCACGCATGAACGAACGATTCGTAATATGATTTAGTTATTCCAGTCGCTGACAGCATATGCGTGCCAATTGAAATGGCCACCAGCAATTATTCAGAAGGCTTCATCATACACGTGAAGCTGATGTTATTAGGGCCTGTGTGAACAGGCATAAGCAGAAAGCAGAGGGATGTGCTCACCTGGAGTCCGGGATTCCTGACCCGATTACTCTGGTGGAACTAACGCTCTCAGATCATGTCATAGCTCAGGTGGTTAGCCTCCGGCTTCCCACCATGGCGGTCCGTGTTCGATCCCGGGTCAGATAATGTGGGATCTGCAGCGGACAAAGCGACACTGAGCCGGGACTTCTCCGAGTATTTCGGTTTCCCTCGCAGATTCTCATTAGACCAACAGCTTCCCAGTCATGACTGGTACAACAGGCACAATTGTGGCCGGCCGGACGGCGTACCAAGTGGACTCAGTCTTGCCTCACCCTCGGTTTAAAATAAAATGGCTCTCGCTGTTGTGATATCATGCGGTACGCTTCGGAGGAACAGGCCTACTCCGTCCGGAGATAGGGGCTAGCTCAATAGGGACTAGCTCTATCAGACCCAACTGAGGACGGGGACAGAATCCAGTCTCCGAAACGCTGTGTTTTTTAAACGAAACAGGAAGGTTTTTAGAAAATGGACAAGACGATGGATAATGTCCAAAAACATATGTCCCGCAGCCAATCCTACTAGCGACACAGCAAAGTACAGAATCAGANGCTTCTAACATTTTAAAGACCAGTTACCGACATCATAAGGCTGGAAAATATGAAACAAGTACGGAAAGTTGTACATTCTTTCTTTGACAATTTGCATATGTAAGTAGTATTTATAGCAGACAAAAAACCACGATCCCGCAGCCAATCCTACTAGCGACACAGCAAAGTACAGAATCAGAGATCAGTTGTCACTGAATTTCTCCCGATAATTACTACGTCGGAACGAGTGTTATAAAACAATTCTAATATTACTAGATTATGGTTTTTTCATATGGCAATGCTGTGCACAATACAAACATTTTCTTTTTCATTCCTCATACACTTAGTGTGTACACGCGCACACAAGCATAAACACACAGAAATAAAGCACTGCGGTGATGAGAAAATCGATTTCGAGGTTTTGACGGATTTATAGATTTTCAGCCCCGCTCGAATACGAAACGAGGGTTTGGGCTGTCGTCTGTATGTATGTATGTATGTATGTATGTATGAATGTATGTATGCGTGCGTGTATGTACGTATGTATGTATGTGTGCGTGTATGTACGTGTGTGTATGTATGTATGTATGTATGTATGTATGGATGTGTGCGTGTATGTACGTGTATGTATGTATGTGTGCATGTATGTACGTGTATGTATGTACGTGTATGTATGTATGTATGGATGGATGGATGTGCGCCTCGTTAGCACCTGAGTGGCCCGAAGAGCTGAATTCATGTAAGATTTGAGGCTTTCACGGCGGTGACTATGAAGAAAGCAGTCTTCTGGGATTTGGTACCGTGTATATGTGGTGTTAACCGACTGCTTGTACCGGTTCTCACGGTCTCTTCGCCTGCGGATTTCTTATATTTCTCCTTCTACCCTGAAGATGGAAGCGATACGTTCCTCCAAAACGTCGGTTAACACCACATATACACGGTGCCAAATCCCAGAAGACTGCTTTCTTCAGCTGTATTCATATTCGGCATTCACAGGTCGGTACCCGGTGAACGTGAATATTTCAGTCCCAAAAAATGTGGTCCTTCAGGTGGACCCCAAAACACAAAATGACAAATTTCTCGAATTCTGATTAAATTTTAGAACTTCATGTAGACCGTGTCCCTAAATAATTAGTCGTATATGAGCCAAAGTTTTTATTATGTTCATAAATTCGTATTGCTTAAAACGTAATTTGATTATGTGTTTAATTAGCTACGTTACTTTATACTCGCCTCGAGGCAGTAAACCTCAGTCACATGCCTGTAACTTAGTGAAATTTATGACAAAAAGAAGACTAAATAGAATGAAGCAACATATTTATAAGGGAAAACGAGAGATAATGACCTTGTAGAGGGGACACATGCGCAGTGTTTCGTGGAAATAAATCATACAGAACTCACCCCATACACATTCCCAACTATAACCAAACTCTCACCTTGATAAACTGAAAGGTGGCGATGGGGGGTAGTCGCTTCATGTAGGGGTAGTAGAATGAACTGGCAGGGTGTGCAGGGTAGTGGCTTGTCACTCTGTAGATCAGCCCCTGCGGTTCCGTCGGCCAGTTGGGTGCTGTGAATGTGAATCCATTGTCTGTTCCAGCATCCACGGGATCCACCTGCAACATGCGTCTCCATTACACACAGGCCTGTATGAACGTGACGCTTATGAAGGAATGGCGTAGTCTCATGCAGCCATCCGCAGCCGTATATGCACGCTAACAGCAGAAAAGCAGGTGAATGAACTGCTGGAGCAACTGAACTTCGTTCAAGCACGACAAATGAGTAATAAATTATTAACGATTTTGTATCGACCGCGACGGTTGTTTAGCGTCCAATGTTGTGAGAGGATTGTATTTTGTAAATTTCAAACGTCTGCGAAAGATGTCGTGGCAAATTTAAAGGAGCAATCTGGTAGACTTCCAACTTCTGCGGGAGATGATATCGTGACCAATTTCAAGGGACAATCTCGGAATTAGCCTACAGGGACTCAGTAAAACCACAAATAAACCTCAGGGTATTCGTAATTCCTTACTAAGATTCGGGTTCGAGCACCCATAATCAGGAGGACGGAAACTTAGCCCCTTGGTCCCTCGGACTCAGGCGGGTCCGTTGCATTGACACTGGGCGACAGAGGAGCATGAACGGATTATGGGCTGATGATTGGCACGGGAAAACGGTAGTGTTCGGAGGAAAATCTGCTGATTGTCACTCTGTCCACCTCAAGTCCGAAATGTTTGCTCTATCTATCTTTGTTCCTGTAGCTCCAACTCGGAGCATAGGGCATCCATGTAGCATTTCGTTTCACTTCAGTTTATTAATCTTAGTCGGCAAGACTTCTTGGGGGAGGAATCAGCCAGTCGCAAGGCCGCTTCCTACAAAACAAACACAGAATAAACGCAAACATTCATGCTTTGGGTGGGATTCGAACCCACGATCCTGGTGTTCGAGCGGGAGAAGACATTTCATGCCTTAGACCGCGCGGCTACTATGATCGGCATGGATGTAAGTTTCTTGTAATTCAATAGGATATTGAGGTCTTAGCAGGGGACTGGGGTAACGGTTTCAACAGTGCTCAGTTAGTAAGCACTGTTGCATTGTTAATTTTCTTCAAATGAAAGAGTTATATGCAGATGCTGAATGGGACACAACGTATGCAGCTGAAGGTTGCGTGTGCCGCAGCAATGTGTGAATGTCGCCCAATCCTGTGAGGACGTAACGGGTTCCACCAAACACGGTTCCTACAGCTGCAGCCCACCGGACCTGCTATGAAAGGGCAGAATGTTTCATACCTTCCACACATTTCACTGTTTCTTCATGGTATTATTCTATTAAATAACTCCATGGACCAGAGACTTTCTGGGGAAGCCAAGAGCCATTCAGGAACTCGAGATATTCCCGCACTGAACAGCAAGTTTATTCAAGGGATAACTCTTCTGGCTTGTGTTCGGAAGATGCCCATTTCGAATTTCGGCCGGAACACAAAATAGTCTTATAGGTTCTTGCGTGGGTTCCCTCTAATACTCTAGGACAGCCCTGTCCAACGCGGTGCCCGTGTTATATTTTTATGGCGCCCTCCGTAACCACACGTAATTGAGCCGATTTTTAATATTAATTCAAATTGTAAGACAAGAGACATTTTTGAACGTCTGAGTACTGTTAAATATTTTCGAAAAACTTTATTATTATTGTTTATTATTATTATTATTATTATTATTATTATTAGTAGTAGTAGTAGTAGTAGTAGTAGTAGTAGTAGAAGTACTAGTAGTAGTAGTGTGTGGTGGCGCCCGCACCTCCATAGGCATCAGTGAATTGTGCCCGAGTACATAAGAACGTTGGACAACACTGCTCTGGGACAATGACGGGGTAGAACATAAAGAAGGCCTCGACAGCTTCCTTCTGTGTCCTCTTCAATTCAATAATCATCTACACTATATTGTCTGAGCTACTGAGAGGAAAATTGAACATAAGTAAGAAGTAAACAGGTATTTCCTGCCTTTTCTGGATCTCAAATGTCTATTACAGTGTTCACAACAGCCCATCACTGTGCCCTATCCTGAGCCGGCCTAATCTATTCCTTATTCCCAGATTCCATTTCTTTAAAATCCTTTTCAGTGTTATCCTCCAACCCATAAAGACACTTCTTCAGCAGCCTCTAATATTAATGATAAACACAAGCTTCTTTTATTACGTTGTACCTAAAGATTCTGCTTTTCCAGGTGCAACTTAACGCAATGTGGCGTCGGGGAACCTTGAGCACACTCACCGAATAATTTATCTTGAGAGACTTGTAGCAATCGTGCACAGATGCGAGTTGGGGCTGTTCAGTTCTTCCCGTGAGTGTAAGGCAGTCTGTGTTCTCGGGTTTAGTCCAGTGTGAATTCAAATAGAAATAATGTTGGAGTGCGAATGGGATATTGGATGCGAGGCTAAAAATGTAAGCTGTATTCAAAACAAGTTTGTTGTAGTGAGTACTTCATCTTTGTTCTCAACTGAACACTGTACAAGAACATAGCTCTTTTCGAACTTACCTTCCTGGAAGGCATTATACTATTCCATTTCAAAATCATTACGGATTGTTGGTCAGGTAGAATGAAATAATGAGATTTTCAATCCGCCTTGAATTCTCCGTATAATAGTATATTGAGTGCGTATTCTTCTAAAGGGCTGTATGTATGTTTCTGTACTTACCATCTACTGCGTGGAAAGATATTGTGAAGGAAAAATCCATTGCTAGACAACGGCTTGTTAAAACACCTTTCCGTTACAACGAGTGTGCCATGACGCCTGAAAGCCGGAATAAACCATTGCTAGACAACGTTGCGGTAAACACATTCTCAAGGTTACGCAGTCAACAGTGGAACTTACGATCATAGGCAACAAGTCCCTCAAACACAGATTCTTGTGGCAACGAGTATTAATAAAGGGAGTGTGAACTAACTGTTCGAGGTGGTGGTCTCTATTCGGTTCTCCCAAAGTTATAAAAAGGAGGACACGTGAGAACGCTCAGCAGAGCAGAAAGTGTAGAGCTCGTGTTCGTTCGTAGGTGAGTCATATTCTTCAGTCAGTTCAGCTGGAAGCAATTCTTCTTTTGTAATACGTCACGGTGGAAGAGAAGATACTCGTAGTCCAGTAAGGAATGGAGCGGGCCGCGCCATAGCTTAAGCGGTTAGTCGCTGGCTTCCCACCGCGGCGGCCCGGGTTCGATCCCGGGTCCGGTCATGTGGAATTTGTGGTGGACAAAGTGGCGCTGGTGCAGTTTTCTCCGAGTACTTCGGTTTCCCCTGCCAATCTTCATTCCACCAATTGCTCCACAATCACTCTCACCTATCATCTGGGGCCGGTACAATAGGTCAGAAGTGGCCGCAGTACAAGGGACCCCACTAGCATTAAAAAAAATAATGGAGCGAGTCATTGACTATCAGCTGTCATAATTGATTGTAATTGTAAAGAAGTGCCAGTAAATCCAATCATCTAATCCAGAACTCATTATTATTCGCCATGGAAACCCCGCAAACATGACAATATTACGTTTTATAAACTTTTCTCTATAAAATCAGCAAAATGAGGACATTGTGTCCGTCCGACAGTGATACATGCCTCAGAGTAAGGACGGAACTAATTAACCAACTCCGTGGGGTCACGTCCTTCTTGAGAAGCTAGCAGTTGCTCAGGTAGCAAAGATATTCCCTGCATTTTATGGAAACCGAAAATTAAAAAGCTGTGTTCAAAAGTACCCTCCACTGGCCCCTATCCTGAGCCAGATCAATCTAGTCCACTACCTCTCACCTATTTATTTAATATCTATTTTAATATTTTCTTGCAGCATAGGCACAGGGCTTCCAAACTGAATTTTTCTTTCAGCTTGTCCGACCTGAATTTTGTATGCATTCTCTTCCTTCCCGTGCCCTGACCATACGAGTATAACTCTCCTTGATTTGGACACGGCAATGATATCGACAAGAAGTATATACGTGTATTGTGAGGGTCCTCATGAAATATTCACTAACCTCCTGTTGCTTCCTGCCTCTCTGTTCCAAGTATTCTCCCGTGCACCCTGTTTTAGAAACACCCTCGGTCTGTTTTCTTCCCCCAATGTGGGAGACCAGTTTCATACAGTGCTAAACAAGGAAAACTATAGTTCTGAGTAGGACTATATAGCCGACCATTGTGGCCGCGCCGCCTGAGGCATGAAATGTTTTCCCCCGCTGGAACACTGGGATCGTGGGTTAGAATCCCACTCAAGTCATGGATATTTGTCTGCGTTCTTTCTGTGTTTGTGCATGTAGTGGCCTTGCATCGGACTTCTACCCCGTCCAAGGAGTCCTACCGACTGTCTAAGATTAAAAAACTGAAGTGAAACGAAGCTGTTCACAGATGCCCTGTGCTCCAAGTGGGAGCAACAGGAATAGGTAGATATAGAGTGTAGATGTATTATAACCTTCACGTTTTTAGCCAGCAGATGAGAAGAAGACATTTTCAACTGAACAGCAGTAAGCATTTCTCGAAATTAATCTAGTCTTAATTTCTTCGTGAATGTAATTTTGACTTGTTAGTGTTAAATGCCATCTGTGTTAAAATACTTCAGACATTTCTTTCTTTCTTTCTTTCTTGTGGACTGACCTGCTATATATATATATATATATATATATATATATATATATACACACACACACACACACACACACACACACACATTCAGGTGGGAGCAAACTTCAGCTAATTACTTCCTAACGTTCGCGCGTTTTCTGAAAGGCACGAGACTACGTCTTTGGCTGTGATGAGAGCTGTCTTCGGGTTATACATGTATAGTTTGGTAGACGTTTCAGAAGAACGTCCTCCCTCCATCTTCAGAACAGAGTGATATACAAGAACTGGTATAGGCCTAACCACTGACACATGGAAGGTGCCTGGTACTAACAGATTTATAGCATTAAACAAAAAATAAATGCCTTCTCACCCACCTCGATTGTGATGCTGTCCAGCCAGTTGCCATTCACACACAGATCGAAACTGTCGATTCCAATAAACCAGTCAGGAGATGGCACAATCCTGGACATGAGTGACACCTAAACGAGAAACAAAGAACTACTGTCAAATGTTTTATCATCAGATGGCAGCGCTATTACCGTAGAGTCAACAAGCAACTACACGTTGATGTTGGATCTGCGATGAATTACAACAGAGGGTTGTTCTGACGTTAAAGATACTTGCACACGTTAAACAAGACAAATGGCTCGTCATAAATCTCGTGAATATGGAAGAGTAATCAGCTTCATCAGCAGACTTCTGGGCAGAATATTTTCCTATCAAACACAACGGATAACGAAAATATATTCATTAGTATTGTTTTTATAAATTAGTTTCCAGCTCCCCATTGAGGTTATGGAAACCGTTGGTGGCTAGTCGGGAAGCCGAAGAAGGGATCTTGACTACTTTCTATGTTGTTTACATATTTCTGTTACGTCACACATTGTATAAATGGATGCTCACAATTATTGCTGAAAATTGTGGGTACGTATTTTTAACTATTAATTGCTGTGGTAGGGTTTTTTCAAGGAGACCTTACCAACACTGTGGTAGGAAAACCAGAAGGTTCAACACCGCCAGCATTAAAATTATCCTCAGATGGTTTCAAACACCACGGGCTCTACCATGGAATTTCCAAGGGGAAGGTGCAGCCAGTCCTAGATTTTTTTTTATCAAGGCAGCGCAACCGGAAAATGTGATTATAAACTTACTTTTCAGCCTTTTAAGAACATGTTTATAGGCCGCCCTAGAGTTATCAGTTGTGGGTGTCGACTACGCATGCGTCCCCCTGGCCTCACAATCTATCTCCCTAGGATCCATCTTACTTTTATCCTCCAAAGTCCTTGGGAATCCAAGTGGAATTCCTCCAAGATGTTTCGGCACCAAAATTCTGCATGTAGTCCTTATCTGCAACACCCCCAGCCACACGTTCAGCCCATTGTAACCCGCAACAATTCAATGTCCTAGCAACACAAGTTCACCTCTATGAATCACGAAGATCTTTATCCTAAATTGTTCACTTAAAGCATTCTTCTTAGGTCCAGACATTTTCTGAGCACGCTGTAGCGCACTCAGTAAGAGATGACGCTTTACATCCACACACAACATTACTGGCATGCTCATCCTGATCTTCAGCTGACATTAACACCCCACGATAGATCCAGCATAAGACTCGTGTGGGTTATTTAACAATGCTTTCAGTACTGAAACAATACAGTGGTAGATGGCAGAAGGAAGTGGTCGTGGCCTGAACGAGGTACTGTGCGGTCATTTGCCTCAAGGGACTGGGTGAAAGAGCGAAAAGCTCATTATTTCCTTTGACCCAGTCGAAATTCGAAGCCAGCATCTCCCGAATACAAGTCCACAGCTTTGTCTTTACATGGGTCTTGAGGATGTAAATATAAGATACTTCAAGGACAAGTCCTTAGTGCTACAAGGGAATAAGAAAGCAGACTCAAGCGCGTCACATGAGGAAGTACAGCAGTAGCGCCGAGCCATGGCTCAAGCGGTTAGCCGCTGGCTTCCCACGGCGGCGGGCCGGTTTCGATCCCAAGTGAAGTCAGGTGGGATTTGTGGTGGACAAAGTGGCTCTGGGGCACGTTCTCTTCGAGTACTTCGGTTTCCCCTGCGAATCCTCATTCCACCAACTGCTCCACAATCACTAACATCTAACATCCGGGGCTAGTACAATAGGGCAGTAGTGGCCTCAGTACAAAGTGGACTGCCTCACCCCACTAAGTAAGTAAAGTAAAGCTATCCATGTAACAGGCCATGGAGGCCCATAGGGATGTTGAGGATCCCACATTTTCTAGACAATTGGCTCAAAGATGGCGGTAAGGTTGTCAGCTTTACGAGTCGGCCGCCCTTTAACCCCTCAGGAAGATTCCTGGTACTCATTTCTGTTAGAGGCTGAGTCGACTCCAGGGCCATAATGCCGCCTGAAGGATTAGGTAAATTGAAAATATCCAATGACCTCATCGGGATTTGATCCCACGGCCTTCCGGCTTGTAGCATAGTGAAGTAGTGTAGTGTGAACCGACGTATCGGAGGAATGTATCGCCTCCATCTTCATGATAGAAAATCCACAAGCGAGGAACCAGAGCGAACAGATGGCAGATCTACTCACGTTGGTTCCTAGCTCGCGGATTTTCTACCCTGAAGATTGAGGCGACACCTTCCTCCGAAACGTCGGTTCACACAATATCTACACAACGCCATAACCCAGAAGACGGCAATCTTCATTAACATATTTCCTCCTACAATTCTATGCACTCACCGTTACTCAATCTATGCGCCACTTTAAATTCAGCTTTGCGCTATTTTAAACGATTCAGAACCTCTGTAGATGAAGCAGTAATGGAAAAAGACCGGAATAAATACATGACAGAAATAAATAAAATAAGAAAGCGAGTTAAAATAATATTTATGTCTTCGGTTTTTAGAAAATTCCAAACAATAAACGAACTCTGCATTCGATTTAGCGCGACCTACAGCTCCAGGCTAAGAACGTCACGTTAATTTCGGCTGCCAATGAAGCGAAATTTGCGCTGCTTCACGTCTAATCCCCTATTTCCTCGAATCATTGCTGCACTCCGGCGAGATCGCCTTACTGGCGGGGGTGAGTGTCATTCCTCTGCTCCTTTTATTGCGAGCGTTTAACTTAACAGCAGTCGGTAATGGCGGCCGTGCACTTGTATTCTTCCACTTAATGCACGACTGTCTCATCACTACCAACTGGATTCAAAGTTGCAGCACAAGGGGATCTTCAGCCAAGTAAAATGCGTTACTATAGCAAACCCACACACATTTCTTCTGTATTCCGATGACATTTTTGGCAGAGATAAAATATCTGTGTAACCGTTCACGGCAGCCGAGCGGTCTAAGGCATGCACTGTCTTCGCTCGCTGGGAAGCCGGGATCGTGGGTTCGAATCCCACTCAGGGCATGGATGTTTGTGTGCGTTTTTCCGTGTTTGTCTACAGGTAGAGGCTATCCTCAACCAACTACCCCACCGCGTGCCCCCGGATGAAAGACAGCAAATACAAAAATATCCTTAACAGGTTTCAGACGAAGTGTGGGACATACAGGTTGATTAGACCTTCAATGAAATGAAGTTGAACACTTCAGTTGGTGAGAGGAACTGCTGGCGCTGGTGACGCTCATGTCATGGAAGAGAGGGAAAGAACTGACCCATTCGCTGAGTGCGGGAGCCTGTTACTTCGCCCTTCACCATAACATCTTACGTCCCATACATTATGCCCCTAAAGGTAATGTAGCCGTGCGGTAGTTGCGCATGCGCTGTGGCGCTGCCCTCAGCAGCGAATAGAAACAACGGAGTTACAGATGTGGTCAAGGGACGGGTGGAAAATTTCCCGCGTTTATTCCACCGGGACTGGAATTCTGCAGCCTTCCAACCCTGTGGAAATGAATGAGGTATATGAGTTCGTTGCTACGTAGCGGTTCAGTGATGGTTCCTCGCCTTTCCGTAGTTTATTGTTATAAGACACAGAGAAAAGTAAGTAATGAGTAGGATATGGCGAATTGAGATTAAATTTGTAAATATATGTAAATACTGACAATGGATTCACTAATACGGACTATGACTGACAAATGACAGACGCGTCCTCTCCTCAGAGAGGGCGCCCCAAATGGACAGGACAGTAACTTTCATATAAGGAAAAACAAAAAAACAAAAAGAAATCTGGTCATGATCCCCAGCCGGGGCTCGACACCAAGATAGAAAGACAGACTGACTGACCGTCAGTCGCAATGTGACTTGGACTTGGATATAAAGAAGAGACAACCCCGTGTGGAGGCGGGGTAGAATACCTCCACCGTGACCTTGTGAATCGTAGGAGGCGGCGAAAAGGAAAGTCTCAAGGGACTCGGACCCAGGGAAGACTGCACTGGCAAGGGCCAGCAGCATATACAAAAGACAGACCCGTCTTCTCGTCAGAGAGGGCGCCCCACAGAAGCGAGACCGTAACTGTCAAACGGTAGGGGCTCGACACCAAGAATCACTGACTGATTGACTGACTGACTGACCGTCAGTCGCAATGTGACTTTGACTTTGACTATAAAGAAAAGTGGTGTGGGTGTTGCAAGCAGTAATATTGTTGGTACTTCAATTCTTCAAACTCAAGTTCGTCTGTGTACACTGTGCAACTGTAATAAATACAATAGAACAGTCTCTTCATATAATGACATCCCACACTGTATTGCTAAAACTTGATCGAAATTCTCAAGCCTATGAGCGTAAATACATTGCGCCCTCGAGCTCCGTAACAATTTCTCGATGCCTTTTGCACGTATCACAAAACGTGAGTGGGTGGAGTTATGAAATGTTTCATCCCGGACTGAAACAGTGTTGAGGTCTGTGGTTCGTAACGGTAGTGAGCACTCAGGTTACGGTCCTCTTGGATGACACGAGATGTAGTTTGATAAACGGGAACCAATCTGTACGGCGTTACGCTAATAAAGCTGGTTTAAGAATTAATGCTTCTGATATTTGGAAGGTGACCGAGTCGAACGTAGGCCTGACTGATGTTCTGCGTGCTTCATCTCAGGTCTTCCAGAACAGATTTGGGTGAAGCACCCTAAAATTAAGACATGACCGTTTCCTTCCACATCCTTCCCAGTTCATTACTCAATGCTACCCACTTATATAATCATTAGGCTCTATATAGTCCGATTTATTTAATTTTTGTTAAACACGCTACAAATGTATACATAAATAATTAAATAGATACAGAGTGTCACATATTAGAAGACTATAATCTGCAGATGTTGACTGACGCAGGTCTGTAATTACAGCAAATGAACGCCAACACGCCACACCTACCTACAGAAACACAGGACTCCGAAGAACGCATCTGGAAACAGAGCTTACATTTCATACACTTACGAGTCTTGCTCGCGAGTCCGACTCGGCTCGGGTTCCAATGAGCCAAACTCGTCCGTGTGTGGGTCGTCATGCTCATGTGTGTGTGGTGAAATTAATCCGAGCCTGGCTCCCGAGTCAAGCTCGCCGAGCCGGACTCGCGAGCCAGACTCGTACGTGTATGGGCCGCCTTACTCAGCATTAGGAAAAAAGTTGCCATACCCTGGAATGGTTCCCGTCCACGAAGAACTCTGCCTCTGTGCGCCCGGCGCCAATGCCGATGGGAGGCGCGTTGAACTCATCATAGACGCCGCCCTCACCCTGCGTCTGCTCTTCCAGGACGTCAGTGCGTCCAGTCTCCGCGAACGTCTTGACGCCATTCGACGCTCGCGTACCCAGGCGGAACAGCACGAAGGACTTGTTGTGCGAACGGCCTGCACACACACACACAAACACAGTTCAGCGCAGAATGATATGGCATGATGTGGAGGAAAGGATTGGTGAGGAAGCGGCCCCTATTTGGGGCACTCACTGGAGGAATTTATGGCAACACAAAGAAACTTAGCAATAACTGGCGATGTATTGTCAGGGGTTCGAGGGAACTGTCACGAGGCATGATGTATCAATCGAGATTCGAAGTGGGTACTTCCAGAATAAAAGATAGCGATATGTTTATATTTGCCGTGCTAGGTAAAGTGGTTCTCGAGCTGAAATGAATTTCAGTCATAAGACAGCCTGCACAATTGGGGAGAGGAGATATGCATATAGGATATTGGTGGGAAGGCCGGAAGGAAGAAGACCACTGGGAAGACCAAAGCGTAGGTGGGTGGACAATATTAAAATGGATCTCAGAGTGATATTATTGGATGGCATGGGTTGGACTTGTGTGGCTCAGGATAGGGACCAGTGGAGGGCTCTTGTGAACACGGTAATAAACCCTAAGGTTCCATAAAATACTGGGAAGTTCTTGAGTAGCTGCATACCTGGCGTGAGATAGCTTGTATGGAAGAGGAGTTCTGAGCAGAGAACTTGGCAATACTATGAAATTAGTATACTTAATGTATTACTGCGATCGATTCCCATACTAATTTTACCGAGCATACCCGCTCTGTTGGGAGTCGGGATAGCTCAGTAGGTACAGCAACGGGCTACAGGCTGAACCGCCCTAGTTCGATTCCCGGCATGGAAAGTTATTCTATTCTCCACAGCGTTCAGGCCAAACCTGAGGCCCACCCAGTCTCTTATCCCATGGGTGTCGGGGTGCGATATCCCTGAGGATAAAGCGGACAGGGAATAAAGTTGATCACACACCTCCATCTAGTGCCGATGTGCAGAATGATGGAGCTATATCTCCACTCCCTCAATATGTCTTCATGCTACAGTATTTAATTAAGCACAGGGACAACTTTACTTTTTCCTGTGTCTGGGAATTATAAGATATGACGTTAGAAGATCATGTTATAAACACATTTTATAACCGTAGCAAAAATAATGACATGAAACATGACAGTATATCAATAACCGCGCAGAAATTTGAACGTTTATGAGAACTGCGTGAACAGTGCAAATAAAATCCATGGAGCCGAGTCCTCCTTGAGAAACAGTCTCCCAACTTCTGACTAATTAAAAGAAAATCGTGGAACTCGATAGTTCATTACCGTGTTCACAAGGGCCCGCCACTAGTAGCTGTCCTGAACCAGAAAAATGTCCTCCATATCCCATCTTATTTCTCTAAAAGCCATTTATTATTCTCCCGTCTAGGTCTTCATAGCGGCATCTCCCCTGCTGTGTTTCTCATCTAAACCCCGTATGCATTCCTATCCCTTTCTATGCGTTCTATATGTTTTGCAACTCCTATCCTCCTTGACTTGATTATTATATTTGGTGAGGAGTGTTTTTCTATCAAGGGGATATAGTTGTAAAAGATTTACTAACAAAAAAAAAAGTTCATATTGTCACGTGTATGGGGGGTACTAGTGACGAAAGTAACGGGTTCCAGATCGCACGATTTGAATCACCAGGACATCAGCTACAAGTTCTCCCAATCGCTCCAAACCACAAAGTTACGCCATTCCACACAATTTCCGCTCACCGTCCCACACGCACTAGGGTTCTGCGTCTATTTCTAGTCGTCTCCTGGCAACGGATCTCCACACAGAAACTAGCACTTCAGATCACTATGAAGTCTTCTTGACATTTTTTGTTCAGTCACAATGGAACCTCGGAAATCAACTAAAAACTCTTCTCAGCTGCAAGCAGACTTGTGATATATGGCCGCGGCACGGACGAAGCAAAAAACACAGTTCTACTGCAGATCACAGATAAAACACAAGTCACGTAATGGCTAAGAACTGTTGTGCGTAGGCTGCACGGACACAAATAAAACACTGTTGTATTGTGTGACGTCACCGCCTACATGGAAGTGTGTTTACCGAGCCGTTGCATAACCCCGTTGTTTTATTGTTGCCTGCGTATTTTACTTATCAACGGTTGTTTCTGTGGCTCAACCGTTTTTGCATGGATCAAATACGCCACAATATGAAGAACTTAGTACTTGTAGAATGACACTGAAAGATAAAATAAAGTGTCGTTTATGTCAAAAAACAATGAAATACAAGGGAAATTTTGAACAGAGAACCAGTTAATGTTACAAAATTAATAGATCCCAATGTATCACTGTGATTAAATTTCAAACAAATTGTACCAAGCTTAATATTCCTGTGCCCGGGAATTCCCAGATGTAACGAACAAAAAATACAAAGGAATAAAATTTTTAAGAAGCTCAAGCAAAAACAGTTCATATGACATTCTGGGCAATTTTAAAATGAAAATGAAAGGCAAAATAAAGTTGCCTTTATGAAAAAGCAAAATAAACTGAAGGCACATAGGGACTTTTGTGGTGAAGCTTGTAACATTCGAGACCTCGAAATTAATTTAAGGTGAGTGATCAATTTCACGCTTCGGCCTCTTTATACCAGGGAAATATCCCCGGTACCTGCCTACTAAATTGGAGGCTGGTTGGGATCATCTAACATTACAAGGAAGAGAGAAAACAACATGCACACCAGGGACAGAACCCCAGTCTTACAATTCGTAGCCAATCAAGTGACTGAGTCATCATGGCTCCGCAACTGAATTTAAAACCAAGCTATGCTATTCACTTGAAGTCATTCAGGTGCTTAACGTATTTCATCAAAATTATTTTAGAAAAATGTTCATGCTTTATCTTATAACATTTCAGAACGGTACAATGATGGTTCTACCTCGATAATTTGCGCAGACTTCATACTGTAACAATTTGCATAAAGAAAAGGTGAGAAACATTGGTTAAAATTTCATAATCTTGTTTTATGAAAACTGTGACAAAATGGAATGGGATGTATAGACACAAAATTTGTAAAGCTTGCATGTTTCCAGCGAGTAAGAAATGTTCACTGAAACAGCAACATAGACAAATGCTAGGAGCTGTAACAGTCCTTAACATTCGAATGCTGAGAAAGTCACAGTGATGTTCATTCATACGATGAATTCTTTGATTTGAGTTTCTGTGAAAATTCTTTTGTATAATCATTTCCGTTTGTGTATATTTGGCCCAACGTAATCACAAATACACATAATAACAAAAAAAACCAACTCCAGAGGTGGGAAGTAGATGGGAGGACCATACCGTAAGAATGTTACCTTAAGGAAATAGGATAATTTAGTAGATTCATTTGGCTAGGATTAGAAATCAATGATACAATCATGTGAACATGGCATTAGCGATCCTTCGGATTCCATACAACGCTGAGAAATTACTGGATTCTCAAGTAGGACTTCACTTCGTATCAATTTACAAATACATTTCAGACTCTTGAGACTAACCGCTGTGTGTCGAAGGGAGCAGATTTACATGCCCCTAAGATTTATCTTTCTAAATGTTCAAACCGAGGAAAACGGGTGTTGACAGATACAAATGAACTGTTGAAAGAGCGAATCCAAGGGATAGACTACACTGCATAGATTCATTAATTTTGCTGTTGGCAAAGTCAATCAACTGTAAATGTATTGCACTGCAGAGAGTCGTAAGTTACTTTTCCTCACATTGTCGTATATTCCAGAACGAACAAAGAAATGTTCAAATAAATTAGAAATTTAAAGAAATGCCGTATTGATTTGTTTCATCCTGGTCCGTCACATTAACAATATTATGAAAGGTTAATTAATTCAGTCCAGTGTGACTGATGGAGCTTATTTCTCCTTTTTAATATTTAATATTTTAACATCACAGGTCGACACTGAGGAATCCTACTCTTCAAACAACAGAACCACAAGGCGGTAGACGCTTGGCTTCCTTCGAAGAGAAGAAATAAAACGGACACTAACTACCTTGGTTTAAAAATGTTAACAAAATATTTTTAAATCTACTAATTGTAATTTATAAATATTTTAACGTGTTAGTACAAGCCGCTGTAGTTGTTAAAACATTAGATTTTGTATTCATTGTATTATGATAACATTGTATATACGTATATAGTATATTAATATTCAGAAAACAATTTTAATGGTGGTTTCTAACTGTATCGGTATCCTCCTAAAGACGGTGTATAAGACCAAAACATGTTAAAGGTGAAATATTAAAAAGGAGAAAAAACTCCATCGGTCACAATGGGCAGAATTAATTGACCTTTCATAAAATGCAGTATTATTTTACTATATTTATATTATATAATTTTCTTATGTAACATATATTTTCTAACATTATTTTTTACGATGAGGAATGTTAGCTTCACGCCCAACCCCCAAGCTGGAGTACCACTCAATGTCTGCCGTCCGCGACTGCATATTCAATATGTTCGTAGTAGCCCTCTACATCTGGAGACGGCCCCCTCCCTCCGCAACCCGACGTCGCGTCATGCCTTGGTAACATGGCACCCTAGACGTAAGTGAGACGATAATATTAAACTTTATTTTAGATATATAGGATGGGGTAGTATGGACTGGATTGATCTGGCTCGGGATAGGGACCAGTGGAGGGCTCTTGTGAACACATATAATGAAACTTCCGTTCCGTAAAATGCTGGGAACTTCTTCAGAAGCTGAACTAGCGGATTCTCAAGAAGGACTCAGTTTCCATGCAGTTACTTCTTAAACATTATAAGATGAAGAACTTTCGAGAACTATGAGACAGTTCGATGGGAGTTCAACCGACATGGACTAAAATTAATTTTTTCTGGAAACATCTGACATATATACAGCCAGAAATCTTAATTCACACCTGAAGAGAGGTTTAATTGACAGAACATGCCAACTGAGAGGCATTACACCCACTGTGTTGCCTGCACTTATGAACTTCCTGGAGAAGTCGCACAACAAACATGAGATTTTGGTTACTTCTGGGAGGAGTCAAGGAGAATGAGATGGGCAAGGCATATAGCACTCATGGCAAATAAAAACGCATACAGAGATTTTGTGGGAAAACCAGAGGAAAAGAGGCCAGTATGAAAATCCAAAATGTAGATGGGAAGATAATATTAAAATGGATATTAGAGAAATAAGATGGAGCATGGGCTGGATTCATCTGGTTCAGAACAGAGAGCAGTGGCGGGCTTTTGTGAATGTGGCACAGAACAATTGGGTCCCATAAAATGCTCGGAATTTCTTGAGTGGCTGGGCAGCTGCTGGCGTCTCAGGAATGAGTGGGCATCATGGAGTTAGTTATGGGAGGAATTAACTTGACTTCGAACAGAGGCGAGCGGAGGAGTCGAGCACGAAGCTGAGACACCAGTATTCACTACAGCTGCATTTTCAGAAGCTGAATGTAAAGTGGGTTAACCGACTCTTAATTCCCATGCGGGTGACTCTATTGGCTGGCATATCATCCCATTCAACATCCACGGCAATACGGAAAATTCCAAGAAACATTTCCCCGTTGACACTTTCCTTTTATTCGGCGACCAACCTGGACTCACAACGCTTCAAGGAAACATTTTCTTTCCTTCTCGACTTGACTGCAACTTCGGCAATCAATCTGCAAACTTTCCGAAAGCAGCACAATTCATGCATGAAAACAATAATGTCACCATTAATACATCCAGAACCTTCCTCCATTTTATCGTTTCTGCGATGAAATTACGTCTCTCTTGGTTTGGGCCATGTATACGGGCTTGTCACTTTCTTCTTTTATTGTTCTGAACCTCACGTCTTTGTCACTGAAATCTGATGTTATATCTTCACTGATATGAGAAAAGTTTAATGTTCGTCTATAATACAGAACTGTCATGTCCCCTCACTCTCCCCTTAGGCCCTATATCAACCCTGTGGTTGTCAGTCCATATAATGCTGTGTGCTGTAGTCACTGTTTTGAAATCAGCTTCGACAACGTTTGGTTGAATGCCGGCAATATAGCTTTTCACTGATTTGCCACGAGATACCAGAAACTCCTCCAAGTTCCATCGCCCATCGCTCACTTTGAAGAGAGAACAGAAGAGGCTGTCTTCATTTGAAAATCCATCCCTTGCAGAGGGGCAGTGTTTCTGGAAGCCAAAAAGTAGATGTTGGAAATTCAGATTGTATTATGAACTAGTTGAAGTTTTCTGTAGAAAATAGTTGTGACACACATACAACTGTCATCAGAAAGCGGAGCTAGTTAAACATCTGGTGTTTGGGGGGCATTACATACATACTTAAAATGTCAGGGACAGGGATGAACCTTGTGATAACCCAGCTTGAATTTCTCTTGTTGTGGACATTTCGTCTTGGACTGAAATTCTCAAATTTTTAATTGAGCGGAAAGACCCAGTTAACTTGATTTTGCTGATCTAAAATTCTAATTTTAAATAATATATATAAGACAGGCCAGGGTGCCATGTTGTATCAAAGGCTTTTCAGTATCCAAGAATACTGCAACCGTATTTTTGTTGAAATTTAGGGTCACGTGGTTCGTAAGCCTCATATATTGATGTGTCTTGCTTAACTTGCACAAAAACCGGACTTACATTAAGCAAGTTTTTTTACTCCTATGTGCCTTTGAACTACTTTCAGTTTGGGTTTTCGGACTTTATCCATCGTCCTGGTTTTTAAGATAACTAAGAAAAACACGACGTTTCGGAAACTGGATCTGTTTCCGTCCTCAGGTCAGGGAAAACACCTATTCTGTTGGGTCCCTTAGAAAGAGCTAGCCGTAATCCAGCTCTTTCTAAAGGACCCAACAGAATAGGTGTTTTCCCTGACCTGAGGACGGAAACAGATCCAGTTTCCGAAACGTCGTGTTTTTCTTAGTAATCTTAAAAACCAGGACGATGGATAAAGTCCGAAAACCCAATATCTCTATGTGTTATACACCATCGTCAGAATCCTATAGTAACTACTTACTTTCAGTTTGGTTAGGTTTGGTTAGGTTATCTTTTTATAAAATGCTGATGACGGTACCTGTAGTCCTTTTCTCGGGAACGAAGCAACCAGGGAGTATCCATCTAGTGCCGGGAACGAAGGTGACTTGTTTTGCTCCCAGTTCCCTTACGCTCTGGCGCTCCATCCCTTACACTCCTTCATATTTGGTGCTTTTGTACAGAGGCTGCATCTAACTCTCCCTCGCGGTATGTTCTCGGGTTTTCGGAAGTTTGCTCGCAGTTTGTGGATAACTTATCTAAAATACAGATCCGACCATGGGTAGAGTGAGAATATGGTAGGGGAAAATAAGCTTACAGAGATACATGAACAGATCCTATATCAGATGCGGGAATACTTCGTCGCTGAAGGGCTCGGTGACAGCCACGTGTGTTTCTGTTAGTAACTGTGTCATCTCATGAACACAGTCTCTATTGGTTTAGTTGCGTAATCAGGTTCTGTTTTATCTCTGTTACAGTCAGTAAAAATAAATTATGAGAAATAATATATAAAATCGTCATTTCTGATAGCCGGAAAAAGGTTAATTTGTGCAATTTTGGAAATAAGTAATTTCAAGTATATGTTTAAAATATAGGAGGGCGGGCAAATGCCTAAATTATTCGACTTATTATCATTTATCACTAAACTTATGCGAAAAATGGGACTGTTTCAAATTGATGATAATTTTTCCAAAATTTGGTGTAAATGTTAATCTTTAAATGAGAAAAACTAAAGAAATGTTCATCAACCATCCACACCCTTAAATCTGATTTTCTTAATTTCATCAAAGGAAAGTATCTGTTCACAGTTGTTGGTAGAAGCAAAAATTTGATATCTTCTTTTTAAATTCCTTAGAATTGTTATATTTGGAATCAAATTCCAGGCGCCTCCTACATAAAAATTAATAAATTATTCGGCACACTTCACAGACTTGAACTTCTTTATTAGTTTTTTATCACAATGCAAGCTAATTAGTTTCAGTCGAAGGTTATTGCAAGTCTTTGAATATTACATGTAAAAGAGCAAGTCGCACAATTGAATTTCTTTTTACACTTCCTTGAGATCTTTAAATTATCTACAGAATTCTTCACGTAACTTGCTGAGGATGTTGCTGTATCTGTCGGTTGCAGTGGCATTCATATTAGAAAAATGTGTAACTATAATTTGGTTTCCATAACTTGTCACTGGAACAAAAGGAAATTTGTTGTGAAAGCCGGTGCCACTGCACACACGCAACTCCTTTAAATGTTTAAGACATCCCATAATGCCAAGTAGAAATTCCAAGACAGATTTCTAATTTTCTTGTTTCGGTTACGAAAATATTAGGCCCTGCCACAACTCATCGGTTAGTAGCCGGCTTCCTACCATGGCGACCCGGGGTCGATCATAGGTCAGGTAATGCGCGAAGTGTGATGGACAAAGTGGAACTGAGGTAACTTTTCTCCGAGTACTTCGGTTTCCCCTGCCAATTTTCATTTCACCGACTGCTCCACATTCATCATCATCTATCATCCGGGGCTGGTACAATAGGCCAATTAGTGATCGACGTACCAAGTGGACTCAAGTCTCACCCCACCCCAAGAAACTATGAGAATATTAAATCGGTTATTTAATATCAAAGAGCAGTATTTCTCAGTGGCCGCTGGTGATAATCAGAACAGATGGGCCGGGACCGCATGAAACTTACCTCCCCTACAAAATCCTTATATTTAAGGAAAAGGGGTAAAATTCATGTTCTTATTTCAGTGTTCCCAATTCAAGAGTTTATTTTTGTAATTTTAAACTCACATTTCTTACATGTTGGCAAGAATACTTGGAGTGCAGAGGCTGCGCCCTTCTGTGTCCTGCGGCTGAACGCTGTACCCTAGACATACAGAGTGTTTCGTGGCGTATTGCCCAGAAATCAGGATAGTGTTCTAGAGGTCATATTGAGCAAAAAATGTCCGATAAATTACAGGTCGATTCGACAACGTTATCGAGTTACGCTCTAGTAAAGCGAGCAGGAACTGCTGTAATGCGACCAAGTGTTGTGTTGCAGTGCACTCGTAGTCAAAATGTCTAACACGCTTACAAATGGAGAATACGCCGATATGAGTTTCGTAGTGGGGCTGCCGTGCTGGAATACAGGCAACGATGTCCACCTCGCAAAACATTTGGGAATTTACACGGAATTATATCGGGCCGCTGACCAACAACGGCCCCTTCTTCTTGTTCCACTGCGATGTTGTTGCTTATTTAAGTAGTACGTATTATACCCCATTAAATCCTGCAACCTTCTTAAAACCCTGTATAATATTAAATATAATTATATCTACCATTGCTTCCTTGCTAGGAAACAACTTAAGGTTAAACACAGGACGAAATCTGTCTTGTATGTGTATAAGGAACATGTGAAAAGATGACTCCTGGACGTTCATCATGGCAAGCATACTGTTAACCGTGCAGCCCTACGGGAAGACGTAACCTTGACAGATGTATGTAGCACATCACCTTCTGGTGTTAGAGGGGTAAATAATAGAAAAGATGTGCGAAGACACGTTTTTTCGTTATTAGAACCTGCGGTGAAACATACTGTAACGGATTTGATCAACGTGTTGCCAGGCAACAGCTTTGTAAACACGAATGCAGGCAACACTATAAGGGAAAATGTGTTTTCTATGCTGTCCGCGCCCAGCACGGATCTATAGTGTGCTAGGCAACGCAGATGAAAACATGTATCCACAACAATGGGAGACTGTGTTTTCCGTAGGATCGGTGCAAAGGAGTTCCCTTACAGATCAATGGCGCTGTGTGTTCAGTTCTGAGTTTTTGGTGGAAGACAGCCACGAAAGTGACCTGTGACGACTTGGTGTGTGATTAGAAGATTTAGTCACAGTCAGACTGTTTTAATTCCGTTACCAGGAGACGACTAGTGAAGGCTGGGAATCCTAGTGCGTGTGTAACGGTGAACTGTGGACATCAACAATAGCGCTGTATTTAAATTTGATTAGGAGAGATTGTAACCAAAGTGCTAATAAATCCAGTCCTCCGAGCTAGAACTCGCCATTTTCGTCATGCGTACCACCCTACACGTGACAATATACGTGTATAAGTAGTGTAACATCAGTATTTTACTGTTTACATTTTTATGATCGTCCTCTTAAACTCTGGGATAATGGGTTCGAATCCCACTCGAAGTTTGTACTATGTATGTTTGCGTGTTTTCTGTGTTTGTATCGCCCCGTATATGTAGCAGCCTTGCGACTCTCTAATCCCCACCCAAGCAGTCCTACCAACTGTCTATAATATTAAGAGTTTTCAGATTAATTCTGAGATGGGAACAGAGAAGAGGATTCCTTCAAAGGAAAAAGAGGAGGAAGAAGAAAGTGGCTGCATACAGAAGATTAATCTGTTATATACAAACGTTATGTACAAGTTTATTCAAAATTATTCAAATTCAAAATAGGAAATTCCATTATAACTCCTGGGAGAAATCAGGCCACTTCACCTGGGGGTAAAGTAAAACGCTCTTATTACAGTGCCTTCATATGTTGAGTGTCTATCTTCCTTGTAGTCACTCTACTTGAAATGCATAGAACCCCTTAAACGAAAGAGGAGTTTCTATGTCAGAATTATTTCAGTTTTCAGCTCGGTCTACTACAAACTGCAACGAGTGAGTTACAGCAAGGTGTACGAATGATAAGTAAGAAGACATATTGGAGTAAGGATGAATCGCCTTTTCTGAAACTTCTAGCAGCACACGACTGTGTGAACTCAAGAAAACTCTGATAAATCTCAGTGAGAACATTACGTACACGCCCAAAATTAAAAGGCAGAAGTTGCTTGTTATAAACAAATTTAACCAATCATTAGATACCTTGTCCTATTCCATGTAACACCCCATCCGACATGTTGGATAGCTTAGGCAGTGCGGAAGGGCAAGAGAAAAGTTGCCAACAGTTGTGATTAAACTCTCGGAGGAGAGAGAAGGCAAGGAAGAGAGACAATACAAAGCACGCGCATGCGGTTTCAGCTGACCCATCTCTCTCTAAACTACAGGTTTAAATATAAAGTCCTCAACATTACGTCCGTCCTCTTACCAGGGGTGACAAATGTTTCGTCACAAATTATATTTTACATTTGTACCCGACAGATTCAGCTTACGCCACGTTACAACATGTTACAACAATGTAGCGCTGAAGCGTCCTCATTATTATAGCCCTGCTTGTAAATATAGCCAAATAAGCAATAATAGAGTCAATTTACCGACCACACAACAAAAAATTATTTTTATTACTATCACATTACATGTTTCGACCTCAAGAGGTCATCCTCAGGTGTACGAACACAGTATAATTACACGCAATCACATTTGTCTTCTCACTTATTCGATCCTATATCTTATTCAGTTTAAATTTTAAATTTAAACTTTTGACATTTAGAATAATATTTTAACTTGTGTTCTGTGAGAGGAGCTTGATATATTATTGAGCGTGGGCCTGAAT
>NW_019736403.1:116049-120968 GCF_002891405.2 Cryptotermes secundus
GGAGCAGAGGGCATTGGTGAAACGCTTTGTTTCTCTTCAGTTTCTTAATCCTAGAACAGTCGGTAGGACTCTTTGGGCGGGGGATCAGCCCGTCTCAAGGCCGCTACTTACACAAACACAGAATAAATGCAGACATACATCCATATCTTGAGTGGGATTCGAACCCACGATCCCAGTGTTCGAGCGGGCGAAGACAGTTCATGCCTTAGACCGTGCGGCCAATGTGTTCGGTCAATAAGACACCATGAGGTAAAAACGTGATACAATTTCTGAATGTTACCTAAAAATCAGGCTTTACTATGCAGCTGGATGGAGTTTCTTTTTACGAATTTTGGACCGCTCACATTATAAAATGTAAGAGAAAGAGCCAGGACATGAAACACCCATGCGCAATAGAGAGGTGCGTACTGAAGACCGTAATAAATATCTGGTCATGATCCCCAGATGGGGCTCGACACCAAGACTGACTGATCGTCAGTCCCAATATGACTTTGACTTTGTCTTGATGAATATAGTACGAACATTTACATTTGAAAATATTATATTTCGAGTATAAAGACGACAAAGAACAAATGTGTTTATATAATAAAATACTGGAACACGCAAGGAATTTCAGTTACTTGGACTGAGGTACAGACAAGGAGAATGAGAATACTGTTAATGCGAAACTGAGTAGATCTCAGCCCTTCGAGGCAGTTGTAATGAGTAAACTAACATGGCAGCTCTAAACACAAAACTTGTTAAAATCACAGACAACACTTCTAGCTCTAATGTTGGACGGTAGTGAAAGAAACAAATGCGGGAAACTGATAGAGTAGAAATTTATTTCCGTGGAGCCGTCTAGGGATGCATAATAACAAACCCTAGACGTAATGGGAACATCACACAAGAACTGTAAACAACAGGTATCAATACAGATAAGCGTAAATTTGAACCTTTGCTTACTTAAGTATCAAAGCGGCCTCCGTAGTCTAGGAGTAACGTTCCCACCTCATGACTCAAGGTACGCGGGTTCAAACCCGGCGGAGGTCGTGGAATTTTTAAGGGCGGAAAAATTCAGGGAACAAGTCCTCGTAGATTTACGGCACGTAAAAGAACTTCATGTCTTTAGGAGACCTCTGAGCTAAATTACAGGCCCTTTCCCGCCCAAGTAGTCTCCAATGCCTCTGGTGGATGGGGGAAGCATCAAGGTACCGAGGGCCGACCTCGTTGGCTCTACGGGGGCTGATGGCACGCACCGTTACCGGTAGGGTATGGCGACAGTAGAAATTAAAAGGGGGACGCACAATGGACCAATAACTGGTCTAAGTGCATGGGGAAACTCACCCTCTCCCATAATACATACATACATACATACATNGGAAAAATTGACCCCGGTATTCAATAGAGGTTCCGATCACAGTGACCGCGCGGTCTAAGGCATGAATTGTCTTCGCTCGTTCGAAAGCTTGGATCGTGGATTCGAATCCCAATCAAGACATGGATGTCTATGTGTGACTTTATTCTGTTTGTGTTGTCCTGTGTGTAGGTTGCGGCCTTGCGATGGGCTCATCACTCGTCTAAGGAGTCCTACCGTCTGTGTAAACTGAAGGGCCCAGTGCGCAACAAAGGGCTGTAGAGCCATTGTTGAGTGATTGAATGAACCCACTAGAGAGCAGGCTGAGTGGACCCAATAAACGATCTGGACGTTGCGGAGTAGAGAAAAATCTCTTGTCCCTGCCGGGAATCGAACTCTTGCAGTCAATCCCGTTGCCCGTTGCTATACCGGCTGAGAAATTGCGGCTCCCGATAAGAAACCATCAAAAGAAACAGCTAGAACAACTGGAAAGAATGCCTGAAAACGCCACGACGTTGCTGTGTGAGAAAGGGTTGATCTTGCCTGGGATACACGACAAAAGTTTGGACCAATTTTAATTCTTGTAACCGGAAGTGTGCAGGAGCTTGATTACATTGCTATTTCCATTTGCTTCCGCTCAGAAGGTAATCTATGAAGAACGCTTTCTGAAGAGACTGACGTATAACAGAGACATCAGTTCGTACAAACCACACAAACAAAATAAATATAAAAATCTGGCTTGGTAGCTCTTCTTGATTTTTTGAAATTGGCTTTCTTCCAATTTGCCGTAGTGCCAACAAGACTACAGGAACTGCAGACAAATGGAGGCAGGGGGCGTAACGCGAGTGATGGAACAGCCTCAGTATTGCATTTCTGTATTATCCAGAAGATGGATCTGATAAGGCAGCCCTACATACCGATGCTAACAGGAATTCAAGAATGTAAAAAATCCACTTCTGTATTTAATAGTCATTGCTGCGAATTCACACTACATTAATATTATCAAAAAAAAAAAAACACAATGTTTCGAATCGCCTCCGTGTTTTGCAGTTCCTTACAGAAATATGTTCAATGTACGACTTACTGTGTAAATGCATTTATGATCTCCACATATGCGAATTCTCACACTACTTGTAACATATCCTGACTGATTAAACAGTATTCTCCGTGAAAGTTCTCGGTTGCTTTGTTGTTCTATTACATTCCTAAAATATTATTAGTTCAAACTCCGCTTAGTTTTCAAGGACATACTGCTGCACAACAACTCAGGAATCTTGCGTCGCTAGTCTCCGAAATTCGTTTGGCCGATATGTTGGGAGTTACTGATGAGAGGGGACAGAAACATATCTGACCGTAGCCTCAAAAGGCATGATGTCCACAGAAAGTTTAATGGAAGTCTGTAGACTCATCACTGTTTATGAGCGGGTGATCCAGACATTTCAGTTCCAGGCAAAGTGTAAGAGCGTTTCTCTTCACCAGGTCCTGACTCCAGGGGCCACTCAGGTCATTAGAAGTTCTCTAAGCCAGTAGAGTGTAGTCAAGGCAGTGGTTGTTCTTACCGAGTGATCTGAAGGTGTCTCGATTTCCAGCGTAAATTACCAAGCCAAAAGTTCTAGTGCTGTGTTTTAGAAATGACAGACATCCTCAGCAGATATGCTGAGTATTTGTTAATTCTTCTGGAAACATCGGCAACTTCTCCGACAGGCCTGTAATGCAGGTAGTATAAATATGACTGCGGAGGAAAACTTGACGTATGTTTCGCTTTCGTTAACCAATACGGCATTTTGAGACGCTACATTAATTATAAATATTAGAACGATAAAGTAAAGGAGGATGAGATTGGGAAGGCACATAGCACGTATGGGAGAAAGGATGAACATATACTTGTTTTGGTAAAAAAAACCTGAACCACTGAGATAACTAGGAAGGCCTAGAGGCAAACGAATGATAATATTAAAATGGACCATAGAGAAAAGGATGACAGTTTAAAGTGGATTAATCTGACTTAGGATACAGCCGGGAGGGGACTCTTGTGAACACAGTAATGACCCATCAAATTCCATAAGGTGATTGGAGTTTCTTTACTGGCTGAGCAACTCTTGGCTTCTCAAAAAGACTTGGCTCCATGGAGTCAGTTATACAACTTATATAGTACGAGTACATTTAGTGTAAGGGAGATGAGTGGATGATTGTGTTAATTGAAACGGATATAAATCTGCAAGAAGGTGTCTGTGAAGTTGGTATGCACTGAGAAATCTGGAGAAAGAGCGGGTAAACTCAAAAGTACAAATCAGAATAAAAATTCCCCGGCCGAGATTCGACCCAGGTAGAATAACATAAGTCTGTTCTTGAGCTGCGATAATTTAAGTTCGCATTTAACACATTTTCTATTTATTTAACGGGAATCTGGCATCAGTTCAAGTCCTGTATTGTCTCCGAGCGGAACACAAAACTGTATTTCTGGCCGCGCGCTTCAGCAGTCACTTGCTCTGTGTCACTGGTTTCGAGATTTCAGCCCGCGGCATCAGTTCAAGTACTTCACGTTCTGTATTTTGCAAATTATTAATGATGGTCGAGAGACGTAAACATAGATGCTCTTTTAGGAAGATAAACTCTTCAAAAAAAGCACAGATTTAGTGTCCCATGCCTGAGTTCGAGTTCACATAAATTTCTTTGCCATTATGTTATGTAATTCCTGTCACAATCAAGAAAATTCAAACATTCGTGGGCAGCCCTTATGTGTAAGTTCAACCACATTCCAGTAAAATCCATCGCTGAGGGAAAAATAAAACTAGTGTCTTTACTATATGTTGAAAATCCATACAGACAGTTCCTGTCATGCTCAGGGAAAACTAAACGTTTGACTGTAGCGACTTTCATAGGCTACGAGGAAAGCATGAACTACGAGTATTTAGTGCAAATAGTTCTGCATGGGCAAGATAGTATTACAGGACAATGAGTTCAGTGATATAACAGAGACCCTTAGTATTTTAATACGTTCCAACAAAGCAGGTTAATACTGGACGGATATGTAGTTCTGGTGGAAGAAACAAGAAATGAATAACAAATTTCTGTATTAAAACCTGATGAAAAGTAGAAAGTTGGTATACAAATGCAATTAAATAACAACATTAAAACGAATTTCAGGGAAATACGTTTATCTATCTACCTATGGCTCTACAGAACTTTTGTTGGACCTCGGACGCTTTTTTCAGTTGATTAAATGTATACTCAGTCAGCAGGACTTCTTGGACGGGAGATCAGCCCGTCGCAAAGCCGTTACCTACATACAGAGCAACACAAACACAGAATAAACGCACACAGACATGCGTTGAGTGGGACTCGGACCCATGCCTTAGATCGCATGGCCATGAGGATCGATGGAAAATGCGTTTAGGGTTGTGAATTGGATTGAAATGGCTCGAATGTGTGTCCAGTGATAGGTTCTGTGATCAGCGACGTTGAAGCTTCGAATTCGGTTAGCAGACGAAGAGCGGTAGGAGAGTCTGCACGGTAGATATCTCCAGAAACTGGAGCCTTCAGACGAGCTAAGCTAAGTTTTAAATAATAATGAACGACCTAA
>NW_019736403.1:121379-125155 GCF_002891405.2 Cryptotermes secundus
GATCTTAACACAGAAACTAGCACTTCAAATCTCTATGAAATCTTCCATCGCTCTGTACTCCTCTGTCCTAACCTGTATTCAACTAATCTTAACAATTCACTAAGGACATGCTCCATTCTCGTCCTTATACTCTCATCTGCACTGAACTGCACTAATTTTCATTTCATGCATCCTGTTGTGTTACAATATACAACTTCTTTATTAACCGTCACAACACATCAAATACCGTATTTACGCATGTATAGGCCGCACATTTTTTGCCAAAAATTCAAGAGGAAAACTGGCGTGCGGCTTATATTCGAAATCACACTTCATTTAAAAAAAATATATTCATAATTAGTAATACAGGGTGTAATACTCCTGAAATAATATTCCAAGAAAATTATTTTTTTCTATAATTTCTGTCTGAAAATTGTGCTGCCGCCTATACACGCACGCGGCCTATACATGCGTAAATACGGTATCAAGGCCAATGCCCAGCTACGGGTCTTCTACATGTTTCGGCTATCAATAGCCATCATCAGGCAAATACATGGTTAACATATATACACCACTGAACTGCAGTACTGTTAAACTGGATACAATACTATTAATCATATAAAACACTTGACGTAAAAAATACAATTAATCAGATTATGTAAAACAGAAGTCATATTGTAAAACAAGAATAAAATGTTAATTGATGTTTTATAACATCGAATCAGTCGTTGGTTTATGTAATTTCGTACGTTCCCATGGACAAATTGGAATATTCTATATTTTTTCTTTTTGTATATAAGATTGTATAGGAGGCCCGCGATGTAGATGTTAATATTAATCTGAAAAGTATATGAAAGTAACAGTATTAAATTTTGTTATAATCATCAATTGATTTTGGTATTGAAGATACAGTGTATATTACTTACTGTTTAGTCGGTGCCTCATCTCACAAAGTGTTGTCCTTACTGCAGGGAATGTAAACAACGACTGATTTGGTGATGTAAGATTAAAGTCACTGCAAGAGAGGGACGGGAGGTAGAGATAAGGGTGTATGCAGAAGTGGTGGAAGGGGGAAGGGGGTATGACTGTATATTATGTTTTGTATGTATCAATTATTTCATCATATATAGGGTTAAACATTTCGGTAAAAATATCATTCAGTTGCAAATTTAGTTTGCTGATTTCCTAAATGGGAAATCTTTCATATGTACCCAAAGCTCGGCCGTTCTTGCCGATATATAAAACTTCTAATGTTTTGTCTATCGTACTATATTCATGTGTGGTGTCCAATATATGTTGAGAAAATTTGGAGCTTTGTCCGTTATTTTTTATGTCTTGTACATGTTCTCAGAATCTGACCTTACAGGTACGTCCGGTCTGTCCTATATATTTCAATGGACAGTCAGTACATTGTAGTTTGTAAACTCCGCTAAGATTATATGTATCATTTGTCATCATTTATTTCTAACATGTTTCATATTAAGAAGAAGCAGTCTTCTGGGATTTGGCACCGTGTATATGTGGTGTTAACCGTCGTTTCGGAGGAACGTATCGCCTCTTTCTTCAGGGTAGAAGAAAAAATATAAGAAATCCGCAAGCGAAGAGACCGTGAGAACCGGTAAAAGTAGACTTTTGCTCTTGTGAAGACGGTAATGAACTTTTAGGTTCCACACATTTATCGTCGGAACTTGTTAGAAATGAGTGGTCAGTTTCACATTCCGACCGCTTTACCTCCGGGGTAAAGAGCCCCGGTACGAAATGATGAGGCGGCAGGATGGGTGTCTACACGTAAGTAACTACATTTCAGTGGGGAAGGGCCCTACAGCTCATAACTGTGACGTGCATTTTAATACTTCATGTTACTAAAGTGACAAAGAAAATAATTTTTCATTACCACCCCCTCACATAACAAAACGCGGCATAAAGAGTAAAATGGCATTGCGTGTTAATCTGATTCCACTTGGTGAATTATAGTTACCAATGTCGACGACAGAGTCCGCCACTGGTTGTGTCACGACACGATATTTCCATTTGGCGTCTGCACTACATGAGTGCTTCTGCTGTTTTAGCGAGTGACCCAGCTCGAGGGCTGTCACTGCCGGCCACTGCGGCTTGTTGCGACAGTGGGCCAGCAGCACTGTCTTTGTTTTGTTTACTTCTGTCGCTCCGAAGGCCAGTGAAGACGACTCGTTTAAGTGACACACTCTACCCATTAATATCTCGATCCACTAGAAACATTAGGATCTGTCAGGGTAGAACCGGCAAATGGACTGTTCGGGGCAGGTTGTTCCTTGCGGTCTGGAGGGCAAAATGGAGAAATGTGCTTTTAAAGCTCATGACAATTTGATTAAGACTAAAAAAGGCAATATTTCCTAGTGCTTGATTAAGATCCACGTTATGAGGACGTGTGGTGGGTGGAGGCATAGCTTCATGTATTCTTGACCTCTGGACTAGATAAAATCGAGTGGTTAGCTTCACGTTCCAGAAGCTTCACCCCCAGAAAGAGAGTATAGCTAAGCACTGGAAAGAGGCTGGCTGCCCTCAGACTTCGTCTGGCCTCGGTGGCGAAGAAAATGTAGGCTACTGTTAGAAAACGAATTCCGGTTTTGAAGCCCTCAGTTTGTCGCTGTTGTGACTGAGCTACAAATAAACAGCATATATTAATATACGATAAATAATTTATATTACACAAAGCGTTCGTTTTTGCCTAGGCCTAGTTCCTTTAACTGAAGTTTATAAAACCTTTATGAGTTAGGACCTACAGAGTACTATGCTGTTGACCAGTTTGACGTCATTTACCGCCATGACGCTTGATCCTGATTGCTTTATGCATTAAAGATTTACTAAGCAACAAAATGTCAAAGGGTATACATAATGTTCGAGACTCATACCTGTACTCGGAAAACAAGTGAACAGAGTTTTTTTTATTGCTAGTGGGGTGGGACTAAGACCCTTGTACTGCGGTCACTTCTGGCCTATTGTACGAGCCCCAGATGATAGGTGAGGGTGATTGTGGAGCAATTGGTGGAACGAAGATTGACAGGGGAAGCCGAAGTACTCGGAGAAAACCTGCCCCAGCGCCACTTTGTCCACCACAAATCCCACCTGACCAGACTCGGGATCGAACCCGGGCCGCCGCGGTGGGAAGCCAGCGACTAACTGCTTGAGCTATGGCGCGGCGAAGTGAACAGAGTTACAGTACATCCCTGTCTACCGCCTTCCCCCGCGAGACAAGCCAGACGCCCTCAAGTACGGTCACAAGTTCCATATCATACAGCAGCTTGTGCAGGTATGATCGCCTAGCAACCAGGCCAGAGGCGAAGCGAAACGGAGGAACAGATCAAATTACATGATAGAATTTTATGGATGTCTATGTACAAGACGAGATAAAGGGAAATGAATTAAAACGAGATAAAAAATTAAGTATAACGAAGTAACTGAAGGGCAAAAGAGAAGCGAAAGAAAGGAAGAAGGGAGGAAAGAACGATACGGATAGAATATTATATACGTAGATGGCATAAGAGAAGACAGAAGAAAAGACGCGCAAACAAGACGGATGTAGGCCTATGCGGAGAGAAAATAACAGCAAGTCAGAAGGAAATAGAAAAAGAAAAATGATGGAACGACAGATTAATAGGCAGCTATACAGATGACTTGAAAGAGACAGAAGGAAGTAAATGAGAAAGGAAATAGAGAACGAAGAAAGGAAGAAACAAGAAAGAAGGGGCGAAAGACAGAAAGATATATATATATATATATATATATGCAGGGTGCAAATAAATATGTTACAACGCTCT
>NW_019736403.1:125512-126314 GCF_002891405.2 Cryptotermes secundus
AACATTTCTCCAAGAGGCCTTACTGGAGCTGCTGGAAGTGGTGTCTTTGTAAGTCCGTCGTGAAATGTGGTTCCAGCATGATGGCGCCTCGGCACACTGCACTAATGTCGTCCGTGAGTATTTGGGTGAAACCTTTGGCAACAGATGGTTTGGACGTGGAGGCCCAATGAACTGGCCCCTTCGCCCCCCCCCCGACTTGACTACATTGAATTTGTTTCTCTGGGGGTACATGCAAAGCCTGGTGTACGGGACTCCAGTGGAGGCACAATATGATCTTGTGGCAAGAATTGCAGTAGCAGCTGGAACCATCCGGAAAATGCCGGGAATCTTTCAAAGAGTTCAGCATAACATGGCCAGCCAGTGCAGAACATACAATGAAGTTGGCGGCCTACATTTTGAACAACGATAACATCCCATAAAACTTGTGCATCCTCTCGGAAACTCTTTTGACCCTTAGTGCCAAAAGGAAGCGTTTCCGGACATGGGTGTATAACAAAATACGAACAGATTGAACAGATCTATCCACCATAGAGGGTTGTAACGTATATATAACGTAACTCCGTTATTTTAGTCCGCAAGCGAACTATACCGACCGAGCGACCGCCGCTTGTCGGCGAAGTTTAGTGCCAACTTCCGCGGATTGAGTGTGTCGCGTGGTAAGCGCAACGAATCCCCACGGCCGTTAATTTCGACTTTCTAGACCGGAGCCGCTATTTCTTGAAATAGCTCCTCAATTATCATCACGAGGCTGAGTGGACCCCGTTCCAGACTCACTACTTCTCCGAAAAAATTTGATAGCGCC
>NW_019736403.1:126336-137564 GCF_002891405.2 Cryptotermes secundus
ATATACGCACACACACATGACACATATGAAAAAGGGAGCCCTCAGCTCTTGCAGTTTAAGACACAGAACCAGCAGGATCTGGTTGCATCTCTGGGCAGTGTATGAGATTTTCCGTAGACGAGATGGTGTTAGAGAAGAATTTCCTTCGCGTACCGCAATTTCCCCTAGAGTCACCATTCAACTAGTGTTCCATACTCATCTAGCACCAAGGACCAATAAATATTGGCTCACTTCGCCAGTGAGACAACAATTCTACACGCTTGACATTTCTCGAAAGAGAAAGCTCACCTATGCATGTCGCTGCAACTGTTTTGCACCGGGCAGTCTACGCTCACGTAGCATTCAGGACACTAAACACTGCCCCTCATATTATGCAATATGCATAGATTAATTAATGCATTCATTTTTAAACCCACTACTCGACCGCTGCGGCGAATTTAAAGAGAAAGAGAGAGGGAGTTAATATTAATGAATAAATTCGAAGTGTTTTCCCCACTCGTCGGCCTTGATTGTTCATTCGTCACGGACGGGTAGGTCGCGGGTTTGCTGAGACTTGCTAGTCGGAACATCACAGCCTCCTGATTTGCGGCTTCCTTTCTAACCCTTGACCTGGCAGGACTCACGCTACAGAAGGAGTAACCATGTCAATGACGTCACTATTTATTCCTCTAAATGTTACCGACGTAGGTAAAATGCAGTTAAAGATAATAATCTGAGGATTTTAAACTACCTTAATTAATTCATATTCATCGTAAGTAATATTTGTGATAATATAGAGCAGCTGACTAGCTCCCAAAAGCAGAATACTTCTTAAGATGCTGGTAAACAATAATTTTATCAAACTGTCTCTCAGAAATATTTTCAGTCTATAAGGTATCAATAAACACAGATAAAATCTTTTCCCAGAAAGATAGTCTGGCGGGAGCTTAAGTTCCTGGTAGAGCCACCCACGCCAGACACGTGAAAGTGAAGAGGTCAAGTCAAGTACAGCTCTCGGTCTTCCAGTTCTTCCGGTTTTCTAGACCGGAACCGCCATTTCCTTGAAATAGCTCCTCAATTAATATCACGAGGCTGAGCGGACCCCGTTCCAGACCCACTACTTCTCAGAAAAAATCTGGTAGAGCCGGTAATCGAACCCGGACCTCTGGATCTGTAGCCAGGAACTCTGACCACTGGACTACAGAGGCGGTCCCAAGGGAACACTTAAATCCTTGCTGCTAAGGATGACTAGGAAAAATTGATGATGATGATGATAAAGAATACACATGAGGAGGACTTGTAGCACGAAAGTATTTGAATAAAACCTAGAGATCTGACATAACAAAGATTTAAAATTATGCCAGCAGAGGAAGAAGCATGTCTTGACTTTAATCGATCCCGGCACTTCTAATTAATTTAATTAAACCCAGTTTATTCGATGTTAGGTGGGTCCCTGTCGCCACGGCATGGCGCGTCCTCAGGTTGCGGATGGAGGAGACGCCCTCGTTTTGGAGGGAAGCTGTGAATATATTGAGTAAGCAGTCGCGGACAGCCGACAAGGAGTGGTCCTCCAGATTGGGGGTTGGACGTAAGGCTAACAACTCCTCACCGTAAACAATAATTATGTTACGAAAATGAACACAAAGGGACCGGTGGGGGGCTCTTCTGAACACGGTAATGAACCTTCGGGTTCCATAAAATGCCGGGATTTTCTTGAGTAGCTGCACAATTGGCGGCTCCTCCAGAAGGGCTTAGCTCCATGAGTGAGTAAGTAAGTAAGTAAGTAAGTAAACCCAGGAGGTCAAACAGTTATTTACTGCAGAATTATATACAGTACTTCGGTGTATACATTCGAACTCGATCCTTGATCTGAGATGGCGTAGCCTCGTGCTATATTGTTTGCAGTGTTTGGTGGAAATACCCAGCTTTTGAAAGGGCCCCAATGTCCGGGTGTCTGGCATTTATGAAGACTAATTTTTTTTTTTTTTCATTTGAAGTGAATGAATACAGACTTCAACGTCTCTCAAACTGAATTGGGAAAAATGTGTGATTCTTCTGCTGGGATTGCCTGCCAATGAGAGCTATGTCAGAGTAATTACGCCGTGGCTGCTTCGTTTAAAAAATTCCATCCAGTGACAAGTGGCACATAGTTTTATTGACGTCAGAGATATGAACATTTGAAGGTACGCCATGAGACGAAGCAGGCAATCTCAGAACTGAATAAACCACGTGTCAAATATTGGAAACGCTTCGCACTCTAATTTATGCAACCAATTTGAAAGTTTGAAGTTAATTAATTTAGAACGACTAATGTAAGTACAACCGCCTCTGTGTTTTAGTGGTCAGAGTTCCTGCCTACAGATCCAGAGGTCCCGGTTTCGATTCCCGGCGCTACCAGATTTTCTGTGAAGTAGTGGGTATAGAATGGGACCCAACCAGCATCGTGAGGATAACTGAGGAACTATTTCAAGGAAATAGCAGCTCCGGTATAGAAAACCGAGATTAATGGCCGTAGGGATCCGTTGCGCTGGCCACGAGACACCCCTCTATCCGCAAAAGTTGCCACTAACTTCGCTGAGAAGCGGCGGTTGCTCAGTCGGTATAGTTCGCTTGCGGACTAAAAACCACGGAGTTTTAGTTTCTAGACGGCAGGACTCCTTGGACGAGGGTATCAGCCCGTTGCAAGGCCGCTACCTACATATAGAGAAACAAAAAGAAAGCAGAAGAAACTCACACAGACATGCATACCTCGAGTGGAATTCGAACCCACAATCCCAGTGTTCGAGCGGGCGAAGACGGTTCATGCCTTAGACCGCGCGGCCACTGTGATCGGCACCCATTCCCCTACATTAATTATTTTCATCATTAAGCGAGGAGCCTATTATCCCAAAAGTGTAAAGGATAAAAGAATTGCCTAAGATAGACCCAGTATATTGGCGTCCGCAAGAGAAACGTGTCCCTTTTTCCACTGTATTTAACGCGCTATCTATTTACTGCAGCAGGAACTGTAACTGGATCTCAAACAAAAGGTTGCTCAGTTCATTTCTTTCCCGGGAGCGGCGCTAGTGCTGTGCTCTTGTAATTTGTCAGCAACTCGCCGTCTGCTGCAACATGTATAATGTCCCTTGCAAGTTTTTGTGAACAAACATAATTTTGCAAGAACAAAGTTCCTACACAGCAACTAACTCGTGGTACATAAAACAGTTGGTATATGTAGGAAGCAAACTGGTGATACGAAAACGAAAACCCACCATGGAGTAGCCTGAATTCATAAAGTTAGTATTATCAGACAGTGGCGACCTCGTGCAAACTGCGATACACACACACTCCTGACACTGGGCTTCAAGCCAACAGAACTTTGCATTAACTTTCTTTGTTAGCATCATTCAAACATGGCCACATTTTCATTACGGCAGTTACATATGTACATTAATACAAATACAGGGCTACTATAAATATTCATTCGTTTTTAAAACGCTATATTTTCCAAATCATTATATGTACAAACATGATTGATATACAAAAAGAACCGTAAACTCACCAAGTTTTCTTCACACTCTACAAATGTTCTATGTGTGCCCCTTGTGTCACACGACACACGTAGAGCTCGTTCCACACATTTTGTAGCATCATCCTGTCAATGGTCATCACTGCAGCATCGATGCGTTCCCTCAGCTCTACTAGTGTTCTTGGCAGTGGGGGTACGTAAACACGATCCTTAATGTACCCCCAAAGGAAGAAATCACAAGGCGTTAGATCAGGTGATCTGGGGGGCCAAGTGAACAGAGCTACGCCATCCTCAGCAACACGCCCAATCCAGCGATGCCGAAGTTCATTGTTTAGATAGCGACGAACATTGCAGATACCACCGCAAAATGCTTTGTTTACATGGCGGGTTCTTTTCCGTACTCCCTTTTGAATGCGCGTTGCACTGTTATAACAGACGAACATCTCGCATATTCCAACAAACAAAAACTCTTTTCTTGCTTTGTCGCCATTTTGTAAAGGCACTGAAATCGTGCTGCCAACTGTGCATATAATACAAACTTGGTGCGTTTGCGGTTCTTTTTATATATCAGTCATATGTGTATGTGTAATAGTTTGGAAAATATAGCTTCTTAAAAGCGAATGAATCATTTATAGTAACCCTGTATTATGTCATTGAGCATTATCCATCGTTCTGTCTTTATCTAAAAATACAGTCCTGCTTATTTTTAGTCGCTGCCTTCCCATTGCGGCTGCCCGGGTTCGATCCTGGGTCTGGTCAAGTAGGATTTGTGGTGGACAAAGTAGCGCTGGGGCAGGTTTTCTCTGAGTACTTCGGTTTCCCCTGCCAATCTTCATTCCACCAATTGCTCCACAATCACCCCCGCCTATCATCTGGGGCTGGTACAATACGCCAGAAGTGGCCGCAGTACAAGGGACTTAGTCCCAGCCCACTAGCAATAAAAGGAATAGGGAGTAAATAACTGAATACGATATGGAAGAAAAACTTTATGGCGTAATGTGAGGTGCTACCACAAATTTTCTTGGTATTTCTAAGGAAAACCACGACTAACCCAGTCAGCATAACCCTTTTATGGAAGAATCCATATATATTGTAACGTGTCTGGAATCCAGAAGAGTCACTCCTATGGAAACGCTAGAATAGACCGTTGCATAGGAAACAACAATCGCTCTATTGTAGTTCTAACAGGAGTCTCCACGGTTATAACAGAGGATTATAAAACGGGGTTCAATGCATTCGAACAGTTAGTCTGGAATCAACCGCCGAGGAAGTTAGTCTGTTATAAGCCGCTGAAGAAAGCAGTCCAGTATCGGCCGAGACATTGTGTAAGCAGTATTTGTAACACTGCAGGAGCTAATGATTGTAAAGCGTGTAAGGTGAGCGAGTGGAATGAATCTGCTATATCAAACACGGCGTAAACTTATTTGCAGCGTGACACGTGAGTACGCCATTCTAGCTAGAGAACCTGAGCAGAAGAGACCACTGGACAGAGCTAGACTTTGGGGGAGAGTGACATTAAAATTGATGGTAAATAAATAATATAGGACCATAAAATTGCGGCGCGGATTTTCCTGTTCCAGCATACAGAAAAATGGTGGAGTCTTGTGAACACAATTTTTATTTAAGTTTTGAGGTTTTCACGGCGATGACTATGAAGAAAGTCGTCTTCTGGGTTTAGGCGCNCTTGCTTCAAAATTGTGATTCCTTGCGATAAATAATAAGACAGCAATTTGACTAGCTGAGCGACTATCACATTTTAAATAATGGCCATTCTCCTCTCAGTAACTGGTTTGTAAACCTTATTTTTTTTTCTGGGAAGAGAGGGAGGAAATTAGAAAGCAAATTATGACCTAAACAGCAAGAATTTCATGCGTAAATTCTGCCCTTAATTTCATAATACAGCTTATTTACTGCTGTCGTTCCAATGGACCTGAAATCTGGCATGTTTTAAAAACATTTCCCATAAATTTCTATGTTACGATTTGTTCTGTTTATGAAACTTAAGCATACTCGAGGGAACCATACAAACGTCTCCCTGTACCCTGGTCTGGTGCTGCCACCTACTCTCACAAGCAGCGTGATGTTCACTTTAAAAGGCATTTATGCATTCAGCGTTCTCACATGACGACTGAACTGCATGCAACGCTACAACTAGCTGATTGTGATGGTCATCAATCAATTAACATTACCAGCTGCTTCTGTGGTTCCATCAATGGACCCGCTGTGTTATGCGCCGATTTTTAGATGTTTCACCACACCATTAAACCGAGAGCGGATGTCCAGAACAAATCTGGCTCTACAGTAAACTGAATGATTTCACTGAGTGGATTCCCCGAGAAGGTGATCATTGCTGAACTGGTCACAAATTCTCTTTCTATGGAACCCAAAAATTCACTATAATGTTCACATAGCCCAAACTGGATCATCTTCTGAACCACCTGAATCCGGTCCACATCGTCATGTTTTATAGCTTTAAGATCCATTTCAATATTATTTTTCTCATCTACGCCTAGATCCTGCAAATGGTCTCTCGTCTGCAGAAGTTCCAATAAAAATGTTGTGTTCATCTCTCATTTCGTCGATGTGTGTTGTCACAATGCACAGTTCTGGAATTGGTTTCAGGAGACTGGGAGAAGCCTTCTAGTAAGTGAGACAAGCACTCTCTCAGGCGAGGCTCGAACCAGGCATCTTCCAAACAGGAATCAGTTGTTATACTGTATGTGCTAACCAGTTTGGCGATTTCTCCGTATTAAATAATTTAATACTGGATTCTGTTGCTCGTTTCATAATCAGGTCCGCTGAGACATGTCCCACTCCTAGCCCGCTCATTTGAACCGTCATTTCCACAAAGACTCCTTCCACCGTAGTCAAAGGTTTGTACACCCCTGTGATCGTGGAACCCTCGACATTTGTACAGTGGTAATCAGACCGCGTGATGGAGCTGCAGTCGCATTAGCTTGGATTCGAAATCCAGTCACACTCTGCTGCTCGCACTTTGGGGGATTGTGCCTTAGGCGCGTGTTCACGTCAGTTCACACCAACCCACATCAATTAGTCTCTGAGCAACACAGGCTGGAGGAATGGCAGGAGAGGATGATAGAAAAAACAAGAAAATAAAATAAGACATGCAAGAATGTGAACGAGAAAGAAATGATGGAAGAATGAATGAAAGCAAGGAATATATCAAGGAAAACATAGAACGAAAGGGGACAGAAAGGAGAAGGAAGTAAAATAGATAAAGAAGACGAAAGAAAGAGGAAAGGATTAATGAAAGATATGAAAAAGAACTCCGTGGTCTTAGTCCGCAAGCGAACTGTACCGACCGAGCGACCGACGCTTGCCGGAGAAGTTAATGCCAACTTTAGCGGATAGAGGATGTCACGTGGACAGCGCAACGAATCCCTACGGCCGTTAATGTCGGTTTTCTAGACCGGAGCCGCTATTTCCTTGAAAACCCTCAATTGTTCTCACGAGGCTGAGTGGACCCCATTCCATACCCTCTACTTCTCAGAAAATCTGGTAGCGTCAGGAGTCGAACCCGGACCTCTGGATCTGTAGCCAGGAACTCTGACCGCTAGACCACAGAGGGGGTCAATGAAAGAGATGAAGCAGAAAAATAAGAAAGGAGATAAGGGGAAAGAATTTAGAAAACGGGGAAAGAAACAGAAAGAATAATGGAAGAGCTAAAAATGACAAAGAAAGGAAGGAAGAAGAAAATCAGGAATGCAAGAAACATAAACACGAGAGAAAGAGCGAGAAAAAAGAAAGAAAGAAAGAAAGAAAGAAAGAAAAAGAAGGATTGAAAGAGAATAAAAAATTAAAACGAAGTAAAATGACAAACAGAGAAATGAGAGATGGAAATGAAAGAACAAAGAAATTAAGAGAAGAAGAAAAATGACATAATAAGAAAAGAATTTCAAAAGACGAATGAGTATATTGAGAGGGTAGAGTGAACATACGGTACTCCTAGAGGGGTACAGTCCGGTTTTGTGTTGCGTCGTGTCTGTCCCGACAGACTGCCCCAGAATAACACACTTTGACCCATTTACATGTAAAGTGAAAATTGTTACTTTTGTTGCCGTAAATATTTATGTTATTTTCAAAACAACCACCGGTTTTTGTATTGCATTCATTCTGATCGACAAGATCGTAATAGTTAGATTTAAAAAGACACTGCCTGCGCTTCGTCTCTTTACAGCTCATTGAAATGAGACAATTGGTAGAACTGGACTCTTATTGTGGGACCAAGTGAAAATGAAATATTTTTGGAGGGAGAGCCCAGGGGAAAATAAATCTTGTCCCGTTCTGTGCTCTAAAGATTATATTTACCCCCTGTCAGATAGAAACATTAATTCATTTTATCTGTCTGTAATTTCCTTTTGACCAAAATAACTGCTTCAAACCCGTATATATATATTCGAACCTGCTATATACCTGGGTTCGCTTGCACCTAACAATAATATCGCATGATACAGCCATTTGCTAAACCCGCAAATACAGCAAATGGAGAACGAAAAAAGTACGTGCCTGCAGTTGTGAATTTCGTTTCCGAAGAACTAGTCCAAACAGATAGCTAGATACAACAGGTTAATTTTCAAAATGGTTGCCACATCAATGAAAAGAATATATCACAGTACCAATTTATAAATGGATAGTTCGGTTAACTCACTTTCTGATAAGTTTTGCTCTTAGTTTTCATTTTACTCTACATTCTTTTTTTTTCTTTTTTCTTTTTTTTTACAGTGACTCTTGCAGCCCATTCAGGGCCCAGGCCTCTTATTCAGTTCCGTAATCATTTTTCGCAGACGGTAGGACTCCTTCGCATGGCCGCTACATAAACATAGAAAAAATACAGAACAAACGCATACACACACCAAACAACCATGCGTTGAGTGGGACTCGAACCCACGATCCCAGCGTCCGAGCAAGCGAAGACAGTTCATGCCTTGACCGCGCTACTGTGACCCGCTACTCTACATCCACCTGTTATAATAAATTGATTTAATGGGTGATAATCATAGTTGTTTCAGACTGATTTATCAACTACCTAATCTTCTGCAACTTCTGATAACTTCTGTACTTACGAAACCACTTTACACATTTTCAAGTAATAAACAGAAAACACTTTTTTTTTAATCACAGAATTCGCTTAGTGGGGGTGGAGTCCAACTGGGTCCACTCGACACGGCAGCCACTGATTGGCCTATTGTAGCCTGCCCCGGGTGATTGTGATGATGGAGAATTTGGTGGAATGAAAATTGTCGGGGGAAACCGAAGTACTCGGAGATAACCTGCACCCAGGGCCACTTTGTCCACCATAAATCCCACTTGACAAGACCCCGGGATCGAACCCGGGCCGCCGCGGTGGGAAACCAGCGACTAACCGCTTGAGCTCTGGTGCGGCCATTAAATAACAGAATAATTAACCAATTACGAAACCCCACCTGCCAGTTGAAACCGTTCCGTTTAACGCGAGCGAGAAGCAAAGTAAATCCTTGAAGGATATGAATCATCCTCGGGCGGGGGGGTAACGACAAATGGCTCGTCTGGCGCATTAGGAGATGTGCAAAGTATAGCGTGGGAACAGGCAAGTAAAAACAGAAGCAGGAAACAGACAAAAAGGAAACAGGAAGAAAAATTAGGCTGCGAAGCCATCCGATATCTTAAAAAAATTGGGAGAATAGCTTAGGTTCTAGAAAGGAACGCATGGGTTGTGTAAAGTTGTGACGACCTCTGTTTCTTCAGAACATGGACGAGAGTGTTGAGACACCCTGTGCAAATATTCGGCTTCGTGCGCACGATGAATTTAGTAGTAGAACGAGATTTTGGATCAGGGCCAGTGCAGACAACTTTGTCCCAGACCACCACCTGATCCTGGGAAGTGGTGATCTCTTCCGGTACTTCATCATGCCAGGAGACCGACTGATGGAACATCGACACGGGAGACGGGCGGACGACTTAGTATTTATATAACAGAGAACTGTTGCATCAACGCGTCTTTTAAAACACCCTGATGAAACTGTAGAAATCTTGTTTCGGTCAAACAGGATAAAATCCTTAACATGACAGAAAAACGTTAAGGGCAAAGAACGACATCATGCATGAAGGGCGTTTCTCTTACCGCTTGTTACGTAAGAAAGTGCACTGTTATGTGCTGTTCAGGTGCGTTTTACAGGTGCAAAACGTGGTCTCACAAGCCATGGGATGATCACAGACTGAGGGCGTTTGAGGAAATGGAGAATATGTGAAGCCAAGTGACAGGAAGATTGTGAATATTGTACAACCAGAGGGAGATTCGTGGTCTGAAGTCGTCGCCGAGTATTAGCAGCGAAATTAAGTATAGGAGGATGGAACGGACAAGGCCGGTCACGGTAGCCAAGTGGTCTAAGGCATGTACTGTCTTCGTTGGCTCTGAAGCCGGGATCATGAATTCGAATCCCATTCAGGGCATGGATGTTTAGTGTTTGTGTGTGTGTGTGTGTGTGTGTGTGTGTGCCTTGTTTCTGTGTTTGTAGAGATAGAGGCTTTGTGACGAACTGATCACCCGCCCAAGGAGTCCTACCGAATGTGTAAGATCTAGTAAACCGAAGTGAAACGGAGAGTTGCCAATGTGCAAATTCGGGCTGCAGCGCCAAAGGAAACAAGAAAGAAACTGACAAGGCAAGCAGACAAACGTATAGCAGAGGAAGCAGAGCGGAAGAGACACATTTGGAGACGCGGGTGTAGGTGGGAAGATGTTAATGTATGGATTGGGTTCATCTAGCTGAGGATCGACAAGAAATGGGCTCTGGTGAAAACGAAAATGAATCTTGGGGTCCAATAAAAGCTGAGAAATTTCTTGACTGCTTGAACGATAATTGACTCCTTAAGGGTGAATTTGCTCCCAGTTACATCATAAAAAACTTCAGCGCGCTAAGCGTCTACCACTCACACTGCTACTCCATTTTGATGTATTTAACACGCAAAGAGTCTAAAAAGAGGGCGTTACCAAATGCTACAAACTTTAAAAAGACACTTAAGTGTCAGGTGCCTGCCGTATTGTAGCTCTTAAAGAAGTAAATGAGAAAAATGGAGTCGGTAAGTTCCACCGTGTTTTTCACTAGTACGAAGGCCTTACTGAAATACTCGTACACCTTAGACCTCTGAGACGATCATGTTCACTTCAAAGCAAAGACAGCCTTTAAAAATCTTCGTAAACGTAGTGTACTCGTACGTACGTTTTCTTTGAAAGCAACACAATTAAGGGAGCTAAATTCTGGTTCATATTTCGAAACCGCATAAAATGCCATGAAAATTATGAAAGTATGTTCAAAAGAAGCAAGAGAAAATTCAGATCCAGGAGAATTACACTAACCAGAGCAGTCGTGAGGACGTGCTGTAAACATGCGCTGTCCAAGAATAACCCCTTGAAAGAACGCAGCGCTGCCACCCGCATTTGCTGCCAATCTGTGTTCTACCCAGTGCACAGACAGTTAATGGCGCTATGGCATACTGGCATGGCCACCCGAGTGCTCGGTATTGTTTCAGAATTCAATAGATTGCGTTCCGATATAGCAGGAACATTACCGGTGCTATAGGGACTAGGCGTTCCCCTCCTCATCCTACCACTACTACTACTACTACTACTACTACTACTACTACTACTACTACTAATAATAATAATAATAATTCAATTCTATTCAATTCAATTCGTGTTTATTTACGTGCAAACTTAACAGCACAGAGGCCAATACCAAAGTTA
>NW_019736403.1:138125-161184 GCF_002891405.2 Cryptotermes secundus
TAATTTCTCTAAAGCATCGGTATAATTATATGAAATAGGAGGGGAAAAACGATAAAAACAGACGGACGCAAACTTCTGCTGGATGCGCTCAAGCTTATTGGCATCAGTCGAGGTGATGGAGTTCCTAACTACTGAGGCATATTCCAACTCGGACCTGACTAAAGTAAAATATAGTACATACAGACTCTCCAGGGAGGAAAACCTGTAAGTAATAGAGCGAATAAAGCATAAAAGCTTTATGCGTTCAGAAAATATGTAATTAGCATGTGTGTGAAAATGTAACTTTGAATCAAAGAAAACACCCAGGTCCTTAATACTGCTGGTGCGTGTAATGATAGCATGACAAATCTGATACTCGTAGCTCAGAAATAATATAATAATAATAATAATAATAATAATAACGTTCTACATAGAGGAGCCGGGATAGCGTAGTGGGTGTAGCGATTGGCTATGGGCTGGACAACCAAGGGGTCGGAGTTCGAATCCAAGTGGGGGCAAGAATTTTCACTTCAATCGTCCAGACCAACTCTGGGGTCCACCCAACCTCCTATTCAATGGATACACAGGGCTCTTTTCTGAGGGTAGAGCGGCTGAGGCGTGAAGCTGACCACTCATCTCCAGCTAGTGCCGAGGTCAAGAATATGTGGCTCTATACATCCACTCCCCCATACACCTTCATGGCGTAGTGCTTAATTATTTAAGCACAGGGACAACTTTACCTTTCACGTACTCCATAAAATATTGTCACGTGTTTCCTTGGCAACGCGACAAGAAAATTTACATGGGTCTCATGCTGCATTCGCAGCGAACACTCCTCAGCCTACTTATTCAGTTTTATCGTTTAGCAGAAACGGATCGCAAACAACAGTACTAAAATATGACGTAAGCAAACAAAATGTGCGATTGTAATTCATACTTTCAGAATTGCATTGTCAACAGCAAGAGTAAAGATATAATACTAAAAAACTCTCCGCTGAAATCAGTAGGAAGGAGAAATCATTAATACAGGATTCACGTTTGTTATACGCAATTTGAGTGAAATTAATTCGTTAATGCAAAAACGCGAAAACTTTTATATTGGAATCATTTACACGAAAGTATGAACATGCACGTGGAGACAATTGCGATCAAAGCGCCTGCGCGGCCTTCTTCCTGGGTGCGAACACCACTCGGGGAGTAGACGCATGAAGGTGCCTCTCTTCTGGGCCGACCCCCAGTCTATGGGTGCTACCAAATGTCTACAAACAATATTTCGAAATCCGGAAAATAGCAGGTCCTGTGCTTCACATGAGAAGAAACACGAAGGTAATAATAATGTTTCCATTCCATAAGAAGCCCGCAGAAACACTGCTTCATTAATTACGTAAACTTAAGGCGAGAGTCTCTGTAACTGAACCTACATATTGCATTAGACAGGTAGCAATGATGTTGTCCATGAAGACGAAGAGTCTTGACGAGCAGGTGAAGGTATTACCAACTGTACGTTATAGAGTGAGAAGATGAGTGTTACTTCCATCAGATTTTGAATTCGCATTTAATATACTGTACTGCCGTTTATTACTTATTTGAGCGACTCTTCGCCAAGAGCGGACTTCCAGCGCTTGAGGTTATCCGTGTCAAGTTTTCCCGATTACGGCACTTGGTTTATGTGAGTATCACAATTCGTTTTAGGTACGAGCAGAAAAACTCAGTGGCTTCCACATCAAGAGATCGACATTTTCCGGTGGCAGGGCTGCAGTGGCAGTCGAAACCAGATCTCTACATTCCAACAATTCCGCAGCGGTGCTTCGTTTTATATTCATATTTCCTGTCAAATATTACCAGCAATTTTTGTTTGGTGCAGAGACTGAAGCTTCATTAGGTTAAAATGAGTGTTAACAGCGGCTGCGACTGCCGTAACCTCCAGTTCCCCATAAGATATTGGTCTTGCCATACGCGGGTTTGCTTCCAGGTAGGTAGAGGTAAAGTTATTCCTGTGCTTAAATAATTAAGCACAACTCCATGGAGGGGAATTGCGGAGTGGATAAATAAATCCACATTTTCTTGACCTGGGCTATTGTTGGAGGTGAGTGCTCAGCTTCACTCCCCTACCGCTTTACCACCGGGGAAAGAGCCCCCGATACTCATTCGATAGGAGGATTGGTGGGTCCCAGAGCCTGTCAAGACGACGTGGATAAGGGAAAATTCTTGACTTTACCGGGACTCGAACTCTGAATCCTGGACCGTCCAGCCCATAGTCAATCGCTGTACCGACTACGCTATCCCGGTTGGCAATAACTCCAAATAATAGATTTATACTGAGTACAGTTGAAGCCTCGTTAAAGTATCATGTGTCCACATGAGTCCTACAATGACAGAAATGGGTAGATAGCTTGGGGAACATGGAGGATGACCTGCCCTGCCTTACTGCTGTCCTACCGTTCTATTGGAGGAAATAATGACGTATCTTCCTCATTCCTCTGTGACTATTACGCTACCTGACTGACATGGGCGTGTTCAGATCCTGGCAGCAGGAGAACCTCCATAATGGCTTTCTGTTTGATTTACTGACCAGCCAAGATAGAGCGCAGCTACGGTGTGTTCATGTTTGCTTTGTATTTAACGTGATCTTTGCGTAGCTGCCCTGAGGGCTATCACGCACCAAGCAGCTACGTGCCGATGGAGCCTCTCCACAGAACGGTCTCTCGGGTTTTCAGTGGGCCGTTGTATTCCTCTCATTGGCTGCACCATCAGTGTAGCAGTCCCTCGCCTCCACTGGTCTGCGTATCCTCGGTTAATAGAATCCAAACTGTTTTAACAACCTAAGGCATTTAGACCTACAGTAAGTGCTTGATAAGTTGCAGGGTTTAAGGTTCTCACAGTGGAGATTATGAAGAAACCTGGGATATAAAGCCGTGTAGTCTGCAGAAAGTTAACCGACGTTTCAGAGGAAAGTATTAAACAAGAAACCAACATGAAGCAGGTAGCAAACAGGGCTACGCTGGTTTCTTGCTTGGCTCATTCTTCGACAATGAATATTGAGGCGACATGTTCCTCCGAAACGTCTGTTCACTTTCAGCAACTTACATGACATTATATCCCAGAATATAGTACTCTTCGTTTGATACACTCTTCATCGTTTTGCTAAACACAGGGATCCAATGTATCTGCATAAAGACATAATTTTTAAGGCCCATGAGTCTTAGAATTAACTTCGTGAAATATGAGAACGGTAACATACATGCATGTCTCCACAGTATTTCTACAAAAATAAGAAATTCTTTAAGCTATTAATTGAACATGTGACTAATGATGTTACAGAGACTGAAATGCTTGAAATTGAACCCAACTCACTTACGAATTATGAAGCCCATAATAAAGTAATTTCTGAAACCCCAGTTACAGCACGCTAGCGAGTAGTGCTATGTTCACTGAACGCTTCCACCAGCAGCCAGCTCTCAGCGTCAGGAACCGTCTCAGGCCCGACAGCACTGCACGTTTGTCTGTCTCTCTATCCATCCACCTATCTACCCATCCACCTATCTATCTACCCATCTACCCATCTATCCACTTACCTACCTATTCATCAATCCATCGATCTATGGCTCTACAGCCCTTCTGTTGGACCTCGGTCGCTTTACACTTCTTTGATCCTTTACACAGTCGGCAAAGTCCTTGGGGGGGGGGAGATCAGCCCGTCCTAAGGCCGCTATCTACACTCAGAATAATACAAATAGAGTATAAACGCAGACAGACATCCATACCTCGAGTGGGATCCCGGGTTCAATTTTGTGCCTGGAAGCCAAGGCCTGACTGAGGTCTTCAGTCCGGTTTCCTCAGTAACTTTGTCGAATACTGGGATAGTCCTTTGAGAATCCTTTCAGATCCTTTCCAACTCTGCTGCTACGACCTTACCCCCATTAGACGCATTATAGCTAACCGATGCAGCTAAGCAGGACGTCGTAAACCAAACTGAGAGAAGTAAAGCAGACTTTGCCGGTCACGGTAGCCGAGCGGTCTAAGGCATGTACTGTCTTCGCTCGCTTGGAAACCGGGATCGTGGGTTCGAATCCCATTCAGGGCATGGATGTTTAGTTTTGTGTGTGCGCTTTTCTGTCTTTGTGTACAGGTAGAGGCCTTGCGACGAGGTGATCACCCGCCCAAGGAGTCCTACCGAATGTGTAAGATCTAGAAAAACCGAAGTGAACGGAGAAGTTCATGGAGGTAGGCCTAGGCCCACTGGGGCTCTAGTGCCAAGAAAAAGAAAAGCAGACTTTACAGTGTACCTGTGCTTATTATTAACGTAATCAGAAATTAGACTTTTCGGTGAAATCAGCGACATAATAAGAAGAAGCTATGGGAATAAATAACTGTTTACTTTCCTTTGATATGATAGAAGCTGCACAAAAAACGATGTATCCAACAATTCTTCTGTTGTTGCTCGTGTTGCAGTAATTTTTTTTACCGAGCTGTCGCCTACCAACGATAAGGAGATGCATACACTGAGGCACAGACTGATGGAAGGGGGTCTATGCTGTTGAGATGGACTCAGTTGCCATGATACACATATCGAGCTTCGTAAAGATTGACTGAGATATTCAAAAGTTTGTGAAGTAGATTCCCAGACATACACACAGCAAGGTGATCTCTCAAAGCCTACTTTTATTTTTTCAACATAAGTGAAAGTAGGCTGAAAAGTATTAAAATAATGTGACGCATATGCTTATTGCTAGGCAACGGCTTGATAAACACATTCCCGAAGTTACGCTCTCAACAATAGGACATTCATTGCTAGGTAACGGACCAATAAACAAGCATTCTTGATAAAATAAGGTGTTTCTCGTGGGGTCCGTGCCAAGGAATTATAAATTAGCACAGTCAGTTGAGAACTGTTGTAACCAACTGTATAACGGTCCAATAAATTCAATCATCCAATCCAAAACCCGTCTTACTAATCACGCAAACACCGGATGCGCGTGACGATAAATCGATAAAACATTAGGACAGAATGCCAGCAGATCAGATCCCGAAACAGTTGTGAACCGAACTGTAAAGGAGCGTCCACATTACTCGTGCTCGTGTGACTCGCTATGCTCGCGAGTAATGTGGACGATATGACAAGTCACGAGACAAACAAATTTTTAATTTAAAAACTATAGCCAATGATTAAAATACGACTACAGCCTATACACAATACGAGTAAATATACGGATCCTCACGCGCCGAAGCCTGGCGAGCAACTGAAGTAGTGTGGACGAAGATTTACGAGCACAAGTAAAATCCAGACGAGCAGAAGCCTGGCGAGCACGACCACGAGTAATGTGGACGCGCCTTTAGAGAAGCCTGGTAGGCACGAAGAGAAGATGGAAGGGTCATTCTTATTCCTTGTAACCAGAACAGGCCGTATTAACGTGGTCACATTTAAGGACCCATTTGCCACTTAATATCCATCACTTCTCGCAGTGGACTGTACATTTCCTGCGAGGACCAGACGCTTTGCACTGGCACATCCGGATAAGTGAACTGTAGCAGGACATGGCATTAATCTGGGTCATCTCAGCACTCAGCAGGACACCTGTATCCTGGCCGAAAGCTTCACATGCAGGGACAGGATCATCACAGAAGCGATACATGGGAACGGGCCACGGAAGCCCACGTATTGTTCCGATCTGAAGCGGATGCAAAAAGGCAAATTGTGACTTTTCAACTTTCGTCTGTCCGTGGCCCTTAAAAGAGCACTATATTTCCTTCAGCCAATGGCCCTCAAGAGGGAACTATCTTACTATCGTCATTGTGGTCTTGGAGTATTGCTCTTTATAGGACCTATGGTTCCCCCGAGCTCTGCCCAATTTGGTTCACTTCTATCCTGAATTTCATTCATCAGTAATCTGTCAGACGACAGGTCCACAGTCTCTTCCAAAACAGTTCCTCCTCTTAGTGCGATCTTCTGTTTTTGGAAAGAGACTATCCAGGAAAAGTGATAATGTGGTAGTTTTTCCATTTGCTTTCCACATCGCAGTACAACAGCCGTTCAAACCACTCTGGTCACGCCTGTTGCTATACGAACTTGAACCATCTCGAGCATCATTTGCTCTGCGCTTCAAGTCGCTGCTGATGACGCTGCTTCCGGCATCAGTTTTTGGGGTCTCTCTTCGTCTGATGCATACCCTTTGACCTGTCCAGCAAGGGAGGCCCTGCCAGTAGCTATGCAACCGCTGGTATAGCTCTCAGGGTCCTTGGCATACTCAAATCCCCTCACCACGATAAGGTGGAGACATATTATATTCCTCCGAAACTTTAGTATTATCACGTACAAGGTGTTTGCGTGAAGGACAATAATGGGTTCCAGATTTGATGATTTGATTCAGTAGACGCCTTTATTACAATTACATTTAATTATGACAGCTCACAATCAGTGACTGTGTACGACTCGCTCCATTCCGTACTGGACCACGAGCTTCTTCTCTTCCACTGGAACGAATGACGAACGAAGAATTCCTACTCACAACTTGAACTACCTTTCAGGACTTTTGTCTGACGAATGACTCACGAATCACTCACTAATACGTATCTACTGCTCTTATCACTCTGCTACTCTCTTCTACTTTACTACTACTTGAATTCGTGAAGCGGAAGGTTTCATGGAGGTAGGCCAAGGCCCAAATTGGAGCTGTAGCGTCAAAGGGAAAAAGAACAAATTTGAATTCACGAATCCAGTGTCTTTTACAACCGCTAGACGGGCCGCATAAAAGATACCGTCTGGGAGGGTTCCATTACTGTTTCACGAATGTGTTACCTCGGAAATGCCTCTGTGTTCAACAAATTGTTAACGACCCGTCCTTTACTAATGTTTCAGCGGGAACGTGATTTCTGGGTCGTTACTCAGCAACGGACATCTGGCTGTGGTTCCACTATTCCGGCTTTCAGCCGTCACGTCACAGTATCAAACTACCAAATTACATCGTGTCACAAGCCACAAGAACACATTCTGAATCACTTCTGACGTATAATTTCAGATGTAGCACGTGTCATAAAGTGCTGTATCCAGTGTCTGGCACACCGTGCTATTGCGTCTCATCCCGTATATATTATGCACTAGGGCGGATGGCATACGAGACAGGACACACTCCGTAAGCAGTGTGATAATGGCGTAAGGAGATAGAGTGGCTGCAGTAAATGGAAATGCGGTGTCGCTTTCATCCTCAGGTCCTTGCAAGCAGTACATGCTTAGTGGCGGAAACAAAGTTTCACGTACGCCTGCAGTGTATACTGCCTCTCTGTACAATAGATCGCATCACTTTCCTGGTGCAGTGCGCTATTCGCGCATGCGCTCTGCGGTGAAGATTCTGAGTTACATTCCGCAGGTCGACTTTATCTTTCTCAGAAGGCAGAAAGGTTATGGGGGGGTGGGGGTCATAGCTTAGAGAGAGAGAGAGGGAGAGAGAGAGGCGAGAGGAGACAAAATGCATAGTAAATTAATGCAGAGAGTACCGTCACGNGTACTATCAACGGCCTTGGTCCAATTCTATCAACTGCCCTCTCATTTGAACTCAGTGTCAAAGTCCAAGTTGCTTCACGAATCCACCGCGGCGGCCCGGGTCTGGTCAAGTGGGATTTGGGGTGGACAAAGTGGCGCTGGGGCAGGTTTTCTCAGAGTACTTCGGTTTCCCCTGCCAATCTTCATTCCACCAATTGCTCCACAATCACCCCACCTATCATCTGGGGCTGGTACAATAGGCCAGAAGTGGCCGCAGTACAAGGGACTTAGTCCCACCCCACTAGCAATAAAAAATACTTTACGAATGGCTCTCTACAGCCAATCAATTCCTCTTGGCGTCACCCCCTTGAGCCCCACGACCAGACAAACTCACTATTATTCTGGGAACCTCGTTATATATTCGCAGCACGGACCACACAGAAAACACAATCTCTACTGTTGAAACGCCTGTTGGGTTCCGACGTGATCGCTACCCAGACAGTTCATTGACGCGCTGGCTGCTCTCTAGCAAAGGTCCCGTATTGTTGTCACGTGCTTAAATGTTTTTCGTGTCGTTGCCTAGCAGTGGGTATACACGTAAAAAAAGGTAAAGCTATCCTGTAACAGGCCGTGGAGGCCCATAGGGCTGTGAGATGTTGAGGTTCCCACATTTTCTAGACAATCAGCTCACAGATGGCGGCAAGGCTTTCAGCCCTACGCGCCGGCAGCCCTTTACCCCCAAGAATATTCCAAGAATATTCCTGGTACTCATTTCTGTTAGTGGCTGAGTCGACCCCAGGGACATAGTGCGGCTGGGAGGATTAGGTCAATTGAAAAAACATCCAATGACCTCATCGGGACTTGAACCCGCGACCTTCCGGCTTGTAGCATAGTATGGCAACCAACTACGCAAAATTACATTCACATAGAAGTACGGAGCATGTAGGACTTGAGGTTTTTACAGCGTTAGTTCTGAAGAGTTGTGTCTTCTAGGAAATAACACCGTTGAAAGTCATCAGGTGTTTCGGTGGGACATATCGCCTCCGTCTTCAGGGACGAACAGGCCGAGTAAGATACTAACGTGAAAGCAAGTATCGGCTTGCCACCTGCTTTCACCCTGGTATCTTGCTTGGCTTATTCGAACCTGGAGATGAAGGCGATATGTTCCTCCGAAACGTCCGTTGACTTTCAACAGAATATACAGCGTTACAACCTAGTAGACTGTACTCTTCAAGTAATGAGCAGTTTACAGTACCATGAAGGACTGGTCACCTCATTTCCACTCATAACAACGTGTGTATTCAACGAACGTTTATTCACTGTTTATGAATAAGACTGTTTGTTGCATATGCTTTGTTTAAGACACGCTTCAAAGTATATTCAGTTCCCGATGTATAACCCTCACTTAGAGTAAGCAGGAAAATAAATATTCAAATTGGTGTTACAGAAGCCGTATTAATAAATAAAGTGTAAAAAAGGTAAAGTTCTCCCTGTGCTTAACAAATTAGGACTACGCCATGAAGGCGTATAGGAGCATGGATGTATAGAGCCACGTTTTCTTGACCTAGGTAGTAGTTGGAGGTGAGTGGTGAGCTTCACGCCCAAGCCGCTTTACCCCGGGGAAAGAGCCCCCGGTACTCATTGGATAGGAGGTTGGGCGGACCCCAGAGCCGGTCTAGACGGGATGGAGAAGTGAAAATGCTTGCCCCTACCGGGACTTCGACTCCGACCCCTCGGTCGTCGAGCCTGTAGCCAGTCGCTATACCGTCTGCGCTAACTCGGCTCTTAATACGTGTTAAGGTAATTCATTTGATGCAACTCAGTTCAATTGGCCAGCCCTTCTTTGCACTTGAAAGGCTATTTTTTTCTAAATAAGCAAATAATAGAGTAATAGCACGACATGCACAGGAAGTGCAAGAATGCAGTCACCGATACACGCTGCGCAAGAAAAAGGAATTATATTTCAGGATTTGGGATTGAATCATAATACTGGGGGAAAAGAGTTACGGCAGTATATGAAGTGAACAAATTTCGTCCCAAACAATTTCAACTCACTTGATGATCACCGTGTAGGCTGAAACATTTTTCTGAAATATGATAAGTGAAGACATACAACCTGGAAGAATTAAGTTTTTAAAAAATATATTTTGAATTCCAAATCTTTTGGTGTAAGTTGCACGGTAAACGGAAGCGAAGAATTGGACCGTGTGTTTCTGAAACCCTGCGGAACTGTTCAGCACGCCACACGTGTCCACAGCGACAGGAATTTCCAATCGGCTTTCGAAATGATTAGAGGTATGGAAGGAAATAAGGTAGAAAACTTGCATGTGACACCAGATCCGATCAAGTTACTTACTTACTCATGGAGCTGAACCCCTCTTGAGAAGGTGCCAATTCTGCAGCTACTCAAGAATTTCCCAGCATTTTATGGAACCCGAAAGTTCATTACCGTGTTCACAAGAGCCCTCCACTGGTCCCTATCCTGAGCCAAATCAATCCAATCCATACAATCCCATCCTATCTCTCTAAGGTCCATTTTAATACTGTCCACCCATCTAAGCTTTGGTCTTCCCAGTGGTCTCTTTCCTTCTGGCTTTCCCACTCCTCGTCTCCCACATTCGTGCTACATGCCCTGCCAACGTCATCCTCCTTGATTTGATCATTCTAATTGTACTTGGAGAAGAGTACAAGTTATGAAGCTCCTCATTATGCAGTTTTCTCCAACCTCCTGTCACTTCATTTCTCTTCGGTCCAAATATTCTCCTCAGCACCCTGTTCTCAAACACCCTCAGTCTGTGTTAGAGCCGGTCAAGTAGTGTCTTAAATTTGCAAAGAAAACTGTATGAAAACAATGTCTAAATAATTACAACGATGACCTTATCCAGAGTCAGATGAAACCTGCCACCATGCACACATTCCAGTTTATTAAGATCCCCTTTAGCAACATTCTTCAACGTAGATACATTCTTCGGTCATTATTATTGTAGATATTTCCTTGGTGAACACGTTACCCTTGAGACCCGCTGTACGTACTGTACGTACAGTAATATATTTGTCAAGTGAGATCACCCTGGTCGCCATTGTCACCACAATCATGACGATGCTATGCGAAGCTGTGTTCCTTTACTCCTCATCCCGGGTGGAGCGGCATCCAGTTAATGGGCTGCATTCCTTTGGGTGGTATTTGGCTCCGTGCTGTCTGCTGTAGTGGTGCCTCGTTGATTGGCTGCTGAATCAGCGTTATTCCCGTGCTGCTTCTAAATGTTTGCCGTTGACCGTAATTCACGTGAACTTCATTTTCAATTGAAGAAGCGTCCGTGTGTCTACCCAGCACAGAGTAGCTGCCTCTTGGTGGGAACATGTTCGCCTGAACGCTGTAGCTACCGCTCGCATGCAGATTTGGTTACTCGGGATTCACGTGTTCCTTATGCGGTGTGATGAGACTGGGTCCACTTGGTACGTCGGCCACTAATTTGCCTATTCTAATAGCATCGTGTCGCGTAGCCGAGGTGATCATTTCGGGGCATCGCCATAAGCCGTCATATAATTTTCTTATACAAAGTTCAAATAAATTCGTAGGATAAAGACTGTCTTGACTAGAGTCGAAGGAGTTCGAAGGATGAAGAAAGTTAAGTGTAGAAAATAGTTTAATTAGACTTTCCAGAAACAGAATAAGTAAATATTCTAGTACAATGGATGTACACTCGACCAGATGTTGTTGGTCTCTATTCTGTCCACACACTAAAACTTACTTCTTATATCATACTTACATTTTACAATTAAGTTCAATGTATCATTTCTTAATATACAAGGATATCCATGATTTATGCTAACTGTCTTACAGTGCACACACTTTTTCACCTTACTCTTCTCTTTCGCACTACATGTTTCAGCACTAATGTGCCATCTTCAGGTGCGTTTTCTCTATGCACGTCTAACTACTGCATTGCATGCCCTGATGTCTTCATACTAAAATGACTACAATATATATTCGTCATATATAATAATAGATTTTAATAGTTAATATTTAAAATCTATTATGCTGTAAGATACCGTACGGTATCAGGCGGGGTAGCTCGGGCGGTATAGCAAGGGGCCATGTGTTGTAGGCCCGGGAAGCGACTCCAGACAGGGGTAAGTTTCTATCTTCTCCACAGCGTCCAGACCGGCTTTGAGATCCACTCAGCCTCATACCCTGTGGATGAGTGGATCTTTCCCGGGGGTGAAGGGACCGGGGTCTGAAACTGACCACTCACTTCCATCTGGTGCCGAGGTCAAGAATGGTGGACATGTACTTACACTTTCCCGTAAGTCTTCATGACAAAGTGCTTAATTAATTAATCACGTGCTCTTGTTTTAACTGTGTTACCGTATGGTATCATGACCGTGTGAAAGCGCGATTCGTGTAATAAACTTCTGAAAACCACTAATTTTTATTAAATTTTGTATGAATTTCATGCCAATGCAGGTCATCCGCCTTTGTATTCGTTTCCTTCCACTCCAGCCGCCATGTGAATAAGTTATATGAGAAATATTCGGAAAGTAAAAATACAAACTGCAGAAAATATTTGTGAAGCGTATTTTTTGGATTCACTTGTAGCACTTTTACAACACACCTTTATTTACTTTCCAACACGGCCGTCATGAATCGCAGTGCACTTAGTGAGCCTGGGAAAAAGTTTGTTATTGCAGTGTCGTAGAAGTGGCCCGCCTGCTCTCTCAGCCATGGAGAACAGTTCTTGACACTTCTAGACATTGCTGATGAAGTCCATCGACGGTTTAACGTCTGTTAGCTCGAATGTTTTCATGAATTTCTTGGATGATTTCATCAGTGACAACGGATGGCCTTCACAATGAACATCACTCCTTCCCGCTTCAAATTCACATTTTGCCATGTTTTCCCTGTTCATAACATCTTCGTTGTAAACAGAAACAAATTGGCGATGAATTTCAGCACCAGTTTCTCCTTTCCCGTGAAGAAATCGAATTACTGCACGAACCTCACATTTGGCGGGATTCTGAATCGACGCGGCCATTTTAAACACACACGGCGAGCACACCGTTGCCGTGACTGTGACCAGTGAATTCTGCCCTGTCATGCGGTTCCTATCTCACACGGCAGCACTACCATTTCTGGAAAAAAAAAATCCCTTGCATTTTTATTTTCCGTATTACGTAAATACACGTAGAACTGACAGAGATTTCAACTCGTGTACCATATGCGTAGTGCGACATACATATCAGATGACGTAAGAGTAGGTCCGTTACAGAAAACATTGTCAACATTAGCCCGTTGCCACTTGGGCAGTGGAGTGGGCCTATGTCCATGTACGTGCAATAAAATGACTTATCTTACTAGTGAACTCAATGGAATCCTGTTTGAAAAATTGCTAATATTTCTTACGAAATCCACAGCTCGTTACTGAATCATGAAGTTTATTACCTTGTTCATAAAGAACAGGTTACTGGACCTATCTTGAGGTAGATGAATCCACTAGACTTAAAATTAACACTGGCCACAAAACTACTTAAATAGTACCTACATACTTACCTACTTACCCACCTAAGTTACCTAGCTCTTCGGAACAGGATAATCGCTTAACGGTTGACAGTAACTCAGCTGATGAAGAAATGTCCTGCTTTTATGGAAACTGTTCATAAATTCATCCACCCATCAAATAACCGACAAACCCACCCATCAACCGATTCGTCCTTCATCCATCCAATGAATTATCTATTCATTCATACTGATGGATTGATCGATTCCTTCATTTAAAAATGGCTTTTCAGCCCTTTGTTGTGCCCTGGCCAATCTGTCGTTGTCGTAATGCTACGCATTTTGCAGGAGCACTTGGACGGGGACCAGCTCGTCGCAAGGCCGCTATCTACACACAGAACAACACAAGCACAGACTAAAACGCACACAGGTATCCATGCGTCAATGCCTCGAGTTGGATTCGAACCCAAGAACCCAGTGCTCGAGCGAGAGAAAATAGTTCATGTCTTAACGGGGGTGGAGTCCAACTGGGTCCAGTCGGCACGGCGGCCACTGAGTGGCCTATTGTAGCCTACCCGGGTGATTATGATGATGAAGAATTTGGTGGAATGAAGTTTGGCAGGGTTAACCGAAGTACTCGGAGAAAACCCGCCGCAGAGCCACTTTATCTGGCATAAATCCCACTTGACCAGACCCGGGATCGAACCTGGGCCGCCACGGTGGGAAGCTAGCGACTAACCGCTTGAGCTATGGAGCGGCCATTGTGATCGACATTCATGCATAGACATATTAAAAAAACTAAAATCTCTATATTCAGCTACTATAAAACGGTAAAAATTCCTAAGTACTTTGATTTGTTTCATTCTTGTCCGTCACACTAACAATATTATAAAAGATAAAACAACTCCGTCCAGTGTGACTGTTAAAGTTTTTACTACTTCAATTCTTAACACCCTTACATGTTTCGGTCCCTATAGACCATCATCAGAGCGACAATCTGATAATGGTCTACAGGGACCGAAACATGTAAGCGTGTTAAGAACTGAAGTAGTAAAAACTTCAACAGTCACACTGGACGGAGTTGTTTTATCTTTTATAATTCCTAAGTACAGTAGTCAAAACTTGTATTCCTTGCTAAGAACTAGAAGTTGCTGCAAATGTTGGTAAAAGCCCAAATCGAAGTTTTAAGACTTATTAAGTACTGCTCTTTTCGGTAAGAACCAGTTCTTGCCACACATTCGTTAGTTAGCAGCCGTTATATCTCTCTCTCTTAATGAGGAAAAGCTCCGCATTTACTGCACATGCGTGTACAAGGCGTTCTCTTACAAAACAACAAATGACCGACTTATGTTGAGGGCAGGGCCGCGCCATAGCTCAAGCGGTTAGTCGCTGGCTTCCCACCGCGGCGGCCCGGGTTCGATCCCGGGTCTGGTCAAGAGGGGTTTGTGGTGGACAAAGAGGCGCTGGGGTAGTTTTCTCCGAGTACTTCGGTTTCCCCTGCCAATCTTCATTCCACTAATTGCTCCACAATCACCCTCACCTATCATCTAGGGCTGGTACAATACGCCAGAAGTGGCCGCAGTACAAGGGACTTAGTCCCACCCCACTAGCAATAAAAAAAATATGTTGATGGCATGCCCGTCCGTCTGTACGTCTGTCTGACCTAGTGCCGACGCTCAAAAAAGACTTCATTCTTTATATTCATGTTACGATTTTTCTCTGCACTTTTGGTGACGAGACATGAAATTAACATGCTGATTTACTGTGTGTTTACTGGAGTAGACCCGTGTGTTGATCTTAGTGGTATCTGTATTTTAAATCCAGTTTTTATCATAAGCATGGGCCGAAAAATTAACACACGTTAATAAAATCTGAAAATGCATAATCACATATTGCAGGCCATTCTAGTCAATTTAATAGGCCCCATGACCTTCTGGGACGCATCTTAAATTTGTTATGTACACTCTAAAGGAACTGAACCCCGTCACGTCCCAACATCGCTTTTAAACAAATGCGAATGCAGTGTCATAGGCTATAGGCCCGTTTTTACTGTGCCCCTGCAAACTCCATTATCATTACTGTTGTAGTCAATTGGTTTCCGATATCTGACAGAATCTGAAATGAATCCCAGTGTCAATACCAATCTAATGCACTATACACCAGCGCGCTCTATTCACCGCGTAGCGAAAGGGCCTGCAAACTTGTTCCGTCTGCTCACACACATCCGTTCTCACTGCGGCAGGCGAATACCTCGATGCCTCTGTGAATCCGTCTTCATTTCTCCTCTGTGATATGTATATTTCCTTCTTCCCTTATTACTTGTCTCTCTCTCTCTCTCTCTTCTTCCTGTTCTCACCCTCCGTAGCTCATGCCTTTTTTGTGTCAGATCCACAATCCCATTGTATTTACACGTCACAGAAATCTTGAATCTCTTCTCTTTTCACCCTCTTCTCATATTCAACATATATCACTTTTTTTCTTTTTGTTCTCCGAGTATCACATCCGGCCATAACAGCGGGTTGACACTTCAAGCCGCAGAACGGCTGGCTGGTAGGTGCTAATGGGAGTACAGACGGCATGGCTTTCGGATGGGGAGAACATAAATTTTTATGTGGGACACGCAGCTTCCAAATGACCTATTTAGGATATGTCTACATCACTTCGCGACATTAATACAGAATTATAGTGGGAAATAAAAAGAACTTGAACATCAATGCGTCATAATCTGGTACAACATGGTATAGAGGAATTCATACACCTTCGACGTTTCCGATAAAACTGCTGTCGACTGTGCCATAGTTCGGGGGTTAGACGCCGGCAGACCGGGTCAAATCCAAGGTCAGGTCATGTGGGATTTGTGGAAAATATAGTGGCACTAGGGCAGGATTTCCTAGAGTACTTCGGTTTCCAGCGAAAATTTCCACTGCTCCACATTCTTCACTCATCATATTGTCACATGTAGGGGCTACTTATATGACGGGGTTTGGATTTGGTGATTGGATTTATTGATCACTCACAATAAATCTTAAGCCATGCTCATCTTCCTGCACTGCTGAGGACTCGCTCCACTCTGATTCTGTTATGTACTCCACCTGAAGACGGAGACAGATCCAGTCTCCGAAACGTCGTGGTCTTTTGTCTTTTACATACCAGACGATGGGTGAAGTCCAAAATAAGCCAAAAGAAGTATAGTATACACCATCGTCAGAATCCTTTCAAGTCAAGTCTTTCAGTGTACAATTGCGAGAAGCTATTAGCTTTGCTGATACGAAGAAATGCGATTTTCAATCTCAAATTGGGAGGAAAATAAAACACTGTAAATTAGACTAATTGAAAATCTGAATATGTAGGCATTAAAGTTAGCTCTTCTCAATTTTACGGAGGCCTAGCTATGCTGGAAGCTGTTCACAAGCAAAGGCACTGAGAATGTTTCCTTCGATGAGAGTTGACAAGCACTGAGTGGCGAAATAGTTAACTGGTAACAGAATCAACTTCCGGTTAAAAGTAAAATTATCCATTTACTTAATTAATTAAGCACTACGCCATGAAGACGTATGGGGGACTGGATGTACAGCTCCAGCAGCGTCACTCCTCTGCCGCTCTACCCCTGGTACCTATTGTATAGGAGGTTGAGTGGGCCTCAGAGCTGGTGTGGATGCTATGGGGAAGAGAGAAGCCACCTTCCCCTTGCCAGGAGTCTAACCCCTACTCCTCGGTCGTCCCTTCCATAGCCTAACTGCGCCATTCCTCAGTTACTGGGTCAGTAGTTTAAGGCCAGAATTATTTGTATGCTTTCATCATAACTACACGAATAAGACGTATAAAATTCGTTATTACAATCCGTCACAACATAACAACGAAATAATTAATATTTAATAGTATTTAGCTAAATATTTCGGCTTTTTAGAAACCCATCATCAGGGAAATACACAATTACCATATTCTTAAACTACTAAACTGCATTTTATATGATTGGTACAATAGTGCTGGATTCTTCACAAATATATCACAATATAATAATAATTTATATAATTAACACAACAGGATGCACCCATTGAAAAGTATATAAACCGATCCTTTCCAAGCAATATCGTTCGGTGCTACACAGTTTGAGAACCAACGATTTAATGTATATTAACTCTTGCAGCATCGGCGCTGTAATGCCTTCAGGTTTCAATTACATTCATTCGGCCAGACCTGTGAAAGCAAGCTCAGTAAGTGGGACTTGTTGGGCCTATAATGAGAAATGAGATGTGTAAAAACATAAAGTAGACTACGCCCGGGGCGATGCTGGAACTCTGCGCGCCATTAAACAGAAACGCCAGTAATCGTGACTCGTGAAGACAAATCTATGTTACAGGCAGTGAGGAGAGAAATGTTTCAGCTTTGCGGTGATTCCCATCATCACTGCTCTGCATTTGAGCATATTGATTTCTGTAGAGCCAGGATGTCTCGGCCCATAAAGTGGCTGGTTACGTGCTGGATGACTGCGGATTTGATTCACGACAAAGGGAGGAATTTTCGTATTTCTCCAACATGCCCAGGCCGAAGCTGGCTCCACTCAGCCTCATAACTGAACACACGAGGGTCTTTCCTCCGGGTAAAACAGACCACTCACCTCTAAATATTTTGACAAGATTAAAAATGTATGGATATTTTAGTCACCCGTATATATTTAAGGCTTTCCATCTAAACACGGGGTAAATTTTATCTTCACATTATCTTGACACCTAAAGGGTTATTACGGTTTTTTTTAATTCGCTTAGTGGGGAGTGCAGTCCAACTGGGTCCACTCGGCACGGCGGCCACTGATTGGCCTACTGTAGCCTGCCCCGGGTGATTATGATGGAGAATTTCGTGGAATGAAGATTGGCAAGGGAAACCGAAGTATCGGAGAAAACCCGCCCCAGCGCCACTTTTTCCACCACAAATCCCGCCTGACCAGACCCGGGATCGAACCCGGACCGCCGCGGTGGGTTATTACGGTATAGCTAGGCGCTGTATAACGGATGTTAATCCACTGATTAGCGCTGTTCGGGTCACACACTCGCATGGCACAGGGCTCAGTCTGGCAGCTGTACCCTTGGGTACAATCAAGGCAAAATGATCTTCATCCGAGTTCTGTCGATAGCTTCTACACGAAATTGTCAATGATCCTACCTCTTTGTGCCCGTGTATTACGTACTGTTGAGGCCCCGTTCTCAAGAAGCGGAGTAAACAGGATCCACAACATACACGAATGGGCACTGGGGGCCCCCCTTGCTATTTACCGCTCATCGTTTGAACTCAGCGTTTGTTCCAGAGTCGCAGACGTGCCATGCGTGATAGCGTGTCGCCTCAGTGAAACCGACTTACTCTGCTTTATTTGAGATAACCGTTTCCTTCTGATGGGTGATGTGCCCCATAACGTCCGCGTGGGCTTGAAGTTTCAACACAGAAGTACCTCCCCGCCTTAGACGACATGTCTGCTTGAGCAACGATTTTTGGAACACGTGGATCGGCAATGGGTGTCAGATCTTCTGAACTTCATGTCCTCCTGGCTTAAAGCACTTGACAGTTTCTTTACTCTACGGAGGCACAAGACCGCGATGACTGTGGTAGCTGCGACAGATATTACGGGCGAACCTAGACAACTGGCTCTTGTAAGCGACTCCATTCGACGTCGCTCTGGAGCGCGTGTGCGGGCAGGAAGAAATACAAAGACCCATGTGAGAGTCGGCACCACACGTTCAGAGACCTGTGAAAACGTAAGGTAAAATTCAAACTGAATAAACCTAATTACTTACATAACATCTCTACCCAGTAGCTCCGCCTTCGAAGTTCCAAAGACCGACATACCAATTTTCATATTGGTCAAGGACTCCTGGCACAAGGCTATGAATTAATTAAACATTTTATTTTTTTGGGAGTGAAGAGCTTAAGTGGCAACTTCCTTATAAAGACCGCTGTCCTTATAAAGGTCATCGAATTTATGATGTGGCGGCATGGATTTTGAAGTCTGCTCACAATTAAACCGCTCTCCTCACTATCTACCCAATTTATAAACTCAGCATTCTGTATTTCCACCGAATTTCGAAAGCTTTCAGACACGTCTGCTTATCGCTAGGGTAGGTACCTCTAAATTTCGTAACATTAAATTCAAGCTTCCTGTTGCACTGTGTACATTTGACTTCGTCTTCCATGTCTTGCCGTCTGTGTGAAACTTCGGTTAATATTCACTCGTCTTCCTCTCTTTACTGTATATTACTTCATGTTTCGGCCTAATTGGCCATCATCAGGTGTGCAAGTTGTTGTGATGAAGCACCCAGCCGTTCTGCTGTAACGTTGCTCTTATTTTATTACGTAATTGCCGCGGGTTATTCTAGCTGCACGATAACCCACATAACATAGAACAGTCCGAGTCAATTACACAAGAAAAGCAGAGCAACGTTAGAGCAGAGTGGCTGACTGCTTCATCACTACAACTTGCACACCTGATGATGGCCAATGAGGCCGAAACATAAAGTAATATACGGTTGTATTTTTTTTTCCTGTTGTATTTTTTTCTCTCTCTGTAATTGTTGTTGTATTTGTTGCAGTTGTTTGTATTTCTCTGTAATTGTTGTAGTTGTTAATCGTATTTGGTTTGTATTCATTGTGGTAGGATGTCCTTGTTGTTGTATTTGTTGCAGTTGTTTGTATTTCTCTGTAATTGTTGTAGTTGTTAATCGTATTTGGTTTGTATTCATTGTGGTAGAATGTCATTGTTGTGTTTTGTGTTTTGTTTGAATGTGTTGTCACTTAGTGTAATGTGTGTTGTCTGTTGTGTCCTATTGTGTACTACTGCCACCGGGCTAAAACCCAATTGCAGTATAATAAATAATGTAAAGTAAAGAGAGGAAGACGAGTGAATATTAACCGAAGTTTCACACAGACGGCCAGAAGTAGAACACAAGGTCAGACTCGTAAAATTACCACTTGAAGATGCTCACTGCATCAGCCGTTGATTTTCGCTGAACTTGAGAAAATTCCGGATAGGAACTTGCTTATGCCTGTTATGACTTATTTATAATAACATACCATTGTTAAGAATTTAAAATAATTAAGGTAAGGACGGAGCGACACCAAGTGGCGGCAAAACGTCATACCTTGACAAGAGCGAGAACTCGAAAAACACTTTATTTTACATGTTCTGCTCCAAGTTAGCTTCGCAACAACCTCCTATATTCTGCCATAGGACATCGAATGGTCCTGATTTATATATGTTGAAGGTGTTAATTCCAAATTATAGGAAGTTACACGAAGGAAATTTACATTTCACGAGTACTTGTATTTGCAAATTCAGTTATTCAGTATAGAGGGGGTGGGTTTCTCCATGCACCGCGACTAATTGTCTATTGTACGTCCCCCTTTAATTTCTACTGTCTCCATACCCTACCGATACTGGTGCCCGCTATCTCCCCTTTCTGCCAGCGAGGTCGGCCCTCTACTGGCAGTGGTACCCAATAATTCTCCCCTTTCTGCCAGCGAGGTCGGCCCTCTACTGGCATTGGTACCCGATAACTTCCCCATCTACGTGCCGTAAATCTACGACACGGGACCCACGGCTTAAAGTCCCTCCCGGAGGACTTGTTCCCTGAATTTTTCCGTCCTTAAAAATTCTACGACCTCCGCCGAGTTTGAACCCGCGTACCTTGAGTCATGAGGTGGGAACGTTACCCCTAGACTACGGAGGCCGCTTGTATTTGCAAATACTACGAGGATGTGTTTTACGACACTCTTGCTCGAACACAAATCCCGCCAGGTGTGGCCAGTAACGTAAACCGGCCGGCAACGCGTGTGAGCTGAGGAACAGGACAGATCTGCTTGCGGTTATTTGTGCCAGATGCGGGTTCCTTGACTTTGTTAGACCTCTCAGCTCTCTGTGGGGCCTATCTATCACAAATGACTTTTATTCGACAGTTTCATTATTTCTAACAGCGGAGAACTGGAGGGCATATTGCTGTAGGCTTGTGTAAGTATAAACAGAAGCACTGCGCGTAAAACAAGCCGCTCCGATTGGTTTGTGCCCTTGTGTGTTAGCGCACGTACTTCTGTGAAGTAACCTTAATTTACGACGCACGAATCTTAAATATTCTAAGCCAGTCTTTACTGTTACGGGCTTCATGAAATAATGATAACAGTAAACAGACATTTCCGCAGATGTATGCATATGCATACAAACAGACATTCAGAAAACCACACGCAAACGTGTCTAAGGCTATACACGTTATGAAACCCTTCATCATGCAACTCTCTCTGCATCCTCCCGTCATTTCGAAATACTCTCCTCAACACACCCTTAATTCTACAGGGAATTTTAGACCACAGTTTATAGCACTGTGACATGATGGCTGAAAGCTGGAATAATTCATTGCTAGGCAACGACTACCCATTCACGTTCTGCTTGTGGAAACTAGACCGTTGCTGCGAAATTAACACACGTTTCCGCGGCAACGGTGAAACAGAATAACAGAGGAACCGTTGTGGGTAGTGACTTATATTCGGTCCTCCCCGAAGTTACAAAGTGCGAACACTTGGCTTCTGCAGGAGGCGACGAAAAGAGAAGTCTCTTATCTGAGACAGTAAAATATGGTCGCGAGTACCAAAGGACTCGGACCGGAGAAAGACTGCACTGGCAAGAACCAGCAGCATATACAAAACACAGACCCGTCCTCTCGTCAGAGATGGCGCCCCACAGAAACAAGCCGTAACTGTCAAACCGTAATAGATATCTGGTCATGAGCCCCATATGGGGCTCGACATCAAGACGACTGACTGACTGACTGACCATCAGTCGCAATGTGACTTTGACTGCAGTACCCTGCGTGGAGGCGGGCTCGAATACCTCTACCGTAGCCCTGCGAGTCGTAGGGAATCCAGTATATGGGACTATAACCGGGCCACACTGTTCCTGGGGGATATAAATAAGGGGACCTGGTCCTCCAGGTTAGGGAAGTGTCGAATCTGAGGCAGTAAAATCTGGTTATGAGACCCGCGAGAATCGGGTCAGAGAATGACTGCGCTGGCGAGGTCCAGCAGTAATTGTAAACGACAGACCCATTCTCGCGTCAGATATGATGCTACATAAAACTATAACCGCAAGTGTTCAGAAGGAAAACAGAAATTCTAGCCGTTAGTTTCAAGGGTATTGTCGCTAAGACGAAGTGATTGGTAAACCGCCAGTCGCAAAATAACCCAGAATCTGATTGGGAACTCATTCATTCGTCATTCACAAGATACCTCAGACTTCAGCTGTGGAGTTGCGTGTTCAGCTGTGGAGGGGTAACCGGCGGACAGCGTAAGCTCAAGAAGTGACCGATTCGTAAATCAGAACAAAGTCAATCACAGTAGAAGAGAAGACACTCGTAGTCCAGCAAGGAATGGAGCTAGTCTTAGGCAGCAATTGATTGGGAGCTGTCATTATTGATTTAAATTAAGAGTGACTGTAAAAGAACTCGTCAATAAAGCCAATCCAGAACCCGTTATCAGTCACGGAACCCTGAACACGTGACACAAAACGTAGTACATTACCGTTGAGCTCAATATAAAGCATTCTTACCATTCGTACCTAAGATTTTATTATTTTTTACACGCCACTAATAAGTTAGAAAGCAAATCATATAATTTTTGTGTTTAATGATGAAAACGCAAACACCACTGTACTTTGTATCTATAGACAAGCAGGAAGACTGGGACTCACTGGAACAGGAACCTTAGGGAGCCTTTGCGAGTTTCATACTGCGCAGTTGTGTATAACGGATAGGTTATTCGTGTACACATTCATAGCAGAAATTGGCTGTCACGCTAATTTTCCTCAATCTCGGTGCATAATTTTTGTGTAACGTACCCTTAAATCAATGTATGTTTGGAGAAAATGTTGGTGGCGAACAAGTTTCAAAGGGTAAATTAGAAATGAGTACAAAATTACGGTCTGAAAATTTGAAGGAGCCCTGGTGTAGCTGGAATAATACGAGTATTAAGATTAATTTTAAATAACTGCTTGTGAGCGTGTGGACTAGAACCAGCCGTTTGAGAGGCTCCTGTGCACACGGCACTGAAACTCCGTGTTCTAGTTTTTTTTTCAA
>NW_019736403.1:161317-167822 GCF_002891405.2 Cryptotermes secundus
TAGTTGTGTTTGCAGGCGTAGAACTTACATCTAACTTACATCTATAACCTCAATCTAGCTTATAAACTAAATATAATGCCTAGAATCTGCCCGGCAGAGCATTTGGCGCGAAGCGTTTAAGTCTTCTGTTCCGTGACCCTCTAAGTGCCTATCAACTTCGAGATTCAGCTGTGTGGAGTCAAGTTTGTCAGTTAATTAGCATGCAGTAGCGACTACATGAGAGGCTTGCGTGAATATCTAACAAGCGATCAAGGAGAACGCGAATAAGGTCGAGGGACCAGATGCGGCGGGTACCGGTACAGATCTTTCCTCATCCATGAAACTGAACAAACGACCCCCCACAAATCCATCAGATGTGAAGCCGTTTGTTTCCTACAGACCTCATACACTGTCCTGTGCGGCCGCTCCCTCTGTTCGCTGTTTGAACGTCGCCAGGTGGCCACATACGGTACAGTTCATTAAGCGATCTACGTTCGCTGCTGTTTCGTCGCTTGGCAACCACACGAGTATATCATCTACAGGATATTTCACAACGGGCAAGCGTCACTTGTAAACACGTACGTGTCTACGAGAAAACAAAAATATTGGTCATGGGTACCAACGAGAATCGAAAAAGCAAAAGAGAGAATTGCTGTGTTGGCAAGGACCAGCAGCAATTTTACGGAACAGGCGACTTCCAGAGTGAGCGAGTGCCCGCTTGAGTCCCGGAGTGACCAGTAGTAGTCAGACCTCTCCAGTCGTTGAAGAGGAGGCCCCATTGCATAAAACGCAGGCGTCTGTAAAGGACCATGGGTACCGACGCGTCGCGAAACCACGAATTACTGTGCTGATGAGGCCCAGCAGCAATTTCAGCGAGCGAGCGACCCAGAGTGACCAGTTCATTTCTCATGACTCTTATTAATGACGCAAGTAGAATGAACTGTAATCGGCCATGTACACACAGCTAGAACCATTACACAGAAGTGTAACTTAAGAAACTGCAAACAAAATTTTCAGTAGGCACTGCAGTTTAAGACGCTAGCAAAGAGTGGGCATATTACCAAGTAATTCATATGAAGCTGTAATTGCCGTGCTTGCTGAGGGAGAGTCTGCTGCAAATCGGCTTTACGGCCGCCCCCCGCCCACACCCACATTTATATCCTCCTATTGGACACCGGGACGTCCATTAATACTAGTCGGCATAAAACAATGCGAGAACAGACAATGCCGGACAGACGCAGATGTCAGGGCGACCACCTTCTCAAAAGAAAAAGACCTCGCTCTCAATAGCATGAAAGAGAATGCCGCCTTATTAACAGACTTCCCCTGGCTACTCTACGAAATAACGCTGCAGTGACGTCATGCAGTCTACTACATAAAGTATTCCGAAATAATTAGCGCAGGAGAGACAAGAGGAGCACATCATTATGTTTCATAAAGAATACACAAAGAGCCACGCGTTGTCAGCCACCGAACTACATAACGTCGGGAAACTTGTTTCCAAATAATTGGTTCATTTATTTATACAAATTCTTGCTTTTCGACTAATTACAACTATGTTTTATCAGACACCAATAATTCACAATCTTGTTAGATTTAATTCTGGACAAAAGACTCTTTCCAGCTGCTTAAAATCTACTTTCAGTTTTATTTCAATTCGATGTAAGAGTGGCGTAAGTATCATTAATGAAAGATTGTTACGTATAGGTGCGGAATTTGGTCTCTCCCTCCCTCAAACACAGATTGGCGGTGTTAGCAAACAGTGTCTCCGGAACTTCTTGATCTTCCCATATCTTTCAAGTTAATATCGATTTGATTTGACACACAGTAACCATGACACTGCCATTTTGTTGGAGGGCTCCCTTACTTCAAGAAATGCTCGATTATGAAAGAACAGGCTTTAGTTGACGACTAGCTCCAGGGACCAGGATCCTGTTTGAGAAATTGGCAGTCTCTCAGCTGGTCAACAAACTCCTCCTTTCTTTTGGAATTCAAAACTTCATTATGATGTTCACGATTTCTTATGAAATCAGCCCACATTCTTACATTCCCTTTCATTATGTTCGGTTTTACTATTATCATCCCTAGGTCACAAGCAGGTCTTTTCATTCTGCTTTTCTGGCCGAAACTTGGTACGCACTCCACATTTCTCTCCCCATATAAACGGGAGCCGGGGTAGCGTAGTCTGCATAACGACTGGCTACGGGCTGGACGACAAGTCGGAGTTCGAGTCCCGGTAGGGTTAAGAATTTTTACTTCTCCCTGTCGTCCAGACCGGCTCTGGGGTCCTCCCAACCTCCTATCCAATGACTACCGGGGGCTCTTTTCCAGGGGTAAAGCGGCTGGGGCGTGAAGCTGACCAGTCACCTCCAACTACTACCGAGGTCATAAAAACATGAGTCTATACATCCACTCACCCATACGCCTCCATGGCGTAGTGCTTAATTAGTTAAGCGCAGGGACAACTTTACTTTTTACTTTACATCATATAAATATTACATTTCTCTTAGAGCAAACCGCTGTTAGAAGTCAGTGATAAACAGAGACATGGTCCGACTGGCAGCAATGAACTACATTTTTGTGTAAATTTGCTCTGCCCGCGGCTGAGTTATCAGTATGAAATATCGCGGTGTCACGAAACACTGTGGAAACAAATTTTATCAGCGGGTCTGACTGTAGTGAGTACATAGCGCACATACACCTACACACACAAACATGAGAGAAGTTGCATGAAATGATCTGGTGTTAACCCTCTGACGTCTATATTAATTCATGCATGACATCCAACCAGCTACGGGGCTGACACTTTTGTTATCACAACAGTTGGATTCAGTATCGCGTTAGACTGAAATGTTATTTCCCGAATATTAGGAAGAGCTCAGAAAGCCTCTTCAAGATCAGTTTATTTAAATGCAACACGAATCATGAGTTATTTTATTTAATTACGGGTGAAATTTTGTACCGCACAGCGACATGAAAAACATGGGAATTCATTCAGAATTACTGTTCAGTATTGTAGGAAACAGAAAACACAACGCTTCGGAAACTGGTCTTATTTCCATCCTCAGGTGAGTGGGGGGGGGGGGGCGACTACTCATTTGGGTCCCTTAGAAAGAGTTAACCTCAATCACTGGGCAAGTCCTGTTAGATTCAATACAGCCATTTAATCACCTGAGAAAAGGCTAATTCGGTGGCAGATAACAACAAAATATGCAAAAAAATTTGTGATACAGCACGCACATGCGTGGAAGCAGGATAGAAGAGGACGTAGAGATTTACGCTACAAACCTAGCCAACAAAACCAAATTCATGAGCAGCAATGCATAGACAAAATGGAAGTTCAATTCTGGAAACATTTCACGCACCTTCCGCTACATGCGGACCCCTGGTTAAAGATCACTGAAACAAGTAACCTGGCTCAAGCTTGTGGATGTTTTGGTGGTGCTTGATTCGAATCTCGGCTGGGATACTGAATATCCTGACTAACCCTTTTCATGGATTCTTCAATTCTTCCAGGAACGTCATAAAATCAGGTTACAGCTAGCTCCTGTCAGGAATATCCAAATTCATTACTTCCTATTTCCACGGAGTTATTGTTAAATAAAACGACGAAATTAAAAGAATAAATATGACCACTGCTCTGGGCGCACTGTAGTCTGTTTCTACAATTCCCTTCGGACTGAAATATGTTAAAAAGTGTACATTCATGGAGACAAGATTGTCTTCAGAAGCGGCTCAAGGAATTTACCACTTTTTTTTTTTTTTGAAGTTGAGCGCTGATTTCGATGTTCATAAAAGTCCGTGCATGAAAGAATAGTTCATTTTCATGTTCTTTGTTCGCCAAAGGAGGCATTTCGTTTCATTTCTGTAAGCAGTTTGTGGAAGCAGTTCACAGATATAAAACAGAAACGAAAAGCTGTTCCAACCGCTTGGAAGCGTATAACACTAAAAACTGGAGAAACACTGGAAGTGAAGGAAAACTGGCCAGAACAAGGACACAAGCAGAGAGGAAATGAAACATTACAAAACGTTACGAACGCAAGAAAGAAATGCAAATGTATCCTGTTCTTTTAATACAAGAGGGAACACTAGAGATACAGCAGGGGCGAATCTTACATAACATATGGAAATGTAATTTGAACGCTGTCTGTTGAAAGAAGAACATGTTCACTTAAAGCCGCCATTGTCTGTATTCTGAAATGCGAGGTATCCGAAAATAAATCTTTGTCAAGTAAATAAAACATTGTTTCTGCGGCGAATTTACTTTTCAGGAAGCAATTCTGCATTTGTGTGGTAGAAAAGGAGGCCGCTGTGATGACGCTTCTGACTACAGATTGGTGCCGCGCCTCCTACAAAAAAATACCAGTTTCATGGCGCAAAATCGAAAGCATCCGGTAAATATATTCCGCGCCGTTTGTGGAACCAGAAATTTTAATTAATAGGTACACAAGAGTCCGCCATTGATCGCTATTTTGAGGAAGCTGTATCCAGTCCACGTTTTCACACCGTTTTTAAGATACATTTTAATATTATCTCCCATCCATGTCTTGGTCTACCAAATGATATTTTCGTTCAGCTTTTTCAAACTAAATTTCTGTACGCATGTCTTAGTTCCCCATGAGCGCTACATTTCCAAACCATCCGTTCTTCCGCGATTTTATCCCCCTCAACATGTTTTATGAAGAGCACAAATTATGAAGCTCTTCATTACAAAAATTTTACTACTTCCTACTACGTCACTCTCCAAATGTTTCTCTCAGTAAACTTCGCATACGGCGAGACGCCAACTTTCACACCAAAATAAATTAACCCACTTATGGAGTTCAGAAGTGTGAGTTGGCTTATGGATTTGAGAGAAAAGCTGTAAATTTTAGGGGTTAATTAGTTAGAGATTCTTAATTTCTGAACTAAGGGAAAAATGGAGTGTCCTTTATGAAATAGCGTTTAATACTACGCCTGTGAGTCTTGTAACAGATCCAGCCACGGGTCATCTGACCACCAATCGTGTAACAGAACAGTTTCTTGGTTATTTTGAAACTGTTACAGGTGTCCGAATTTTTTAATTCTGCAGTGGATACCCGCCGTTAAATTTGAGTGGTTGTAAATGCTTTGGGTACGGGATGTAACTTACAGCAGACGTAAAATGTTCCTAGGCAGTTACGAGCAAATATTCCTGCGCAATTGAGCAGTGATAACTTGACACAAATCCGCCGGAGTTGACCTGAATAGCAAATCGTCTATATATTTTTTTTTCAATGCCGAGTTCTGCTCGTACGTGACCGCAATTTACTGTACCTGAAAGAAAACAGTCAAAGAAATGCATTAGATCTCATCATAGACTGGAATGTGCGCAGAAACTGCAATCTCTTTCTGCAGACGTAACAGGGATTTCGCCGAAAAGCCGTGTTTTCACAAACTGACTCTTCCCACAATGGGTCTCTCTAAACGGGCCACACTGAGCCAAGTTTAATTACTGCTTACACGGTGTATATATATATATATATATCATAATTCACCAACTCTACACAGCAGAATTCATTTTGAAAAGCTGATGGTGGAAACTGAATACTCATTACCACGTTCGGAACAGCCTGAGCCAGATGAAGCCATTCACTCATTTTCACATGGCATTTACATAATCTGATTGAGCGTTACCTCCAGCCTACGACTAGGCCTCCTAAGTCGCTCCTTCCTTCAGATATCCAGACTAAATTCTATATGAGTTTCCCGTCACGCCTGGGCATCCAGAGGTTCCATTTCTAGAACATTATCTTTCATTTGACCACCATAAAAATGTTCGGTGTTGTGCAATTCTTTCCAGTCTCATACGCCCAAACAAATCACAATGATTTTTTTTATTGCTAGTGGGGTGGGACTAAGTCCCTTGCACTGCGGCCACTTCTGCCCTATTGTCCCAGACCCAGATGATAGGTGAGGGTGATTGTGGAGCAATTGGTGGAATGAAGATTGGCAGGGGAAACCGAAGTACTCGGAGAAAACCTGCCCCAGCGCCACTTTGTCCACCACAAATCCCACTTGACCAGACCCGGGATCGAACCCGGGCAGCCGCGGTTGGAAGCCAGCGACTAACCGCTTGAGCTATGGCGAGGCCAATCACAATGATGCTCAGAATATATTCAGATACGAAACAGTTGTATGAATGAAGGTGTATATGAATACAACAGAGACGCGAAACAGTTCGATGATTGTGTAAAACAAATTGTCATTGTGGTTACGTAGGTTTTGTAATGACGATGACGAAGATGATACAAAAACAATAGTTCAGTTCAATTTCTTATTTATTTACGTGCTAACTTAAGAGAGCAGAGGCCAATTAGCAAGTCGACACGAGTAAAAAGAAAGGAGCAACAAGATACAAACAAACAAAATACAGAACAAGGCGATTTATACAAAAAACAACAACGAAGACCATGGAATACGTACAGCTTCTGTCTCGGCTCAGATAATTGGGACTATCTTTGTTAAAGGCACCCCATTAATTTATTATTATTATTATTATTATTAT
>NW_019736403.1:167928-199996 GCF_002891405.2 Cryptotermes secundus
AGTTTGTACGTAAATAAACACGCACTGAATTGAATTTTGTGGCGAGAAAGGACAGTACACGTACATACACACATAGAAATTAATAATAATAATAATAATAATAATAATAATAACATGGGAAAGAACTGTTTGCATTCAGCCCACTTTCCTCTCATGAGGGTTCAATGTTCAACTTTTCAACAAACTGAGCACTTCCACTAAGTTTGGCACGCACGTTACGTTACTGGAGACCACCCAAACCTGTAAAATTTGATTTCCTGTAGGGAGGCTATTTGGCGAACGTAACGGGTATGGCCTTCCCGTCATGCACGTTCATTGCGTGGGTTGGCGCCCCCTTGCCCCCCCCCCCGCCCACTAAGCTGTTGTGATGAAGAGACTGCGGTAGCAATGCTGGCCCGCTTGCAGTGTCTTAATTAATTGCATCCACATAAAACATTGGGCCAATAATCCTTGCTCTCAGGGCGACAAAAACACCAACTATTACATCATGGAATGAAACTTCCTGTATAAAATGTTGATTTCCTGTTATTATAGTATACCAAAGTTCTTTTGCTCCCTTAAGTTAAAAAAAGGCCGCGTCTGAAAAAAAATCACACTAATTACAGAAACTGCTGGATCACGTGCGTAACTATGGTCATCGCGGTCTCGTTTGATAATCCCCTTCCTTGTGCTTCAGAGGCAAGTTTAAGCTGGTCTCCGATTTCGTCCAGTAATTTCTGTGCCAGCATTCAACTCTGACATCTTGATTCTCAAAATATTAACATGCCAGGTCTTCTCACTTCATTATTAAGTTCATGATAATTTTGTGACATGGAGCCAGAAGAGACAACGGCTAAATAAATAGGTATCGCTGCAACGGATACATAAGGGCCGCGCCATAGCTGAAGCGGTTACTCCGTGGCCCGGGTTCGATCCCGCGTCTGGTCAAGTGGGATTTGTGGTGAATAAAGTGGCCTTGGGGCAGGTTCTCTCCGAGTACTTCGGTTCCCCTGCCAATCTTCATCCCACCAACTGCTCCACAATCACCCTCACCTGTCATCTGGGGCCGGTACAATAGGCCAGAAGTGACCGCAGTACAAGGGACATAGTCCCACCCCACTAGCAATAAAAAAACGGATACATAAGCAACAATAAATTAATTCTTGGAAGCCATGTTCCTTGTGCGGTCTTACCCGACGCAATAACAAGAACAAATTGGACAAGCGTGTGGCGTGGTAATTAACGGACTCGCCCTCTCGCCAGAGAGGGCGCCCAATGTCGATAAAACCGCAACTGTCTGACAGTAACAAAATCCGGTCTTGGGTCCGAGATGGGGCTTCACACCGAGACTGACTGGTTGACTGACTATCGAAAAGTAACATGACTTTGACTTGAAGTGTGTGTATGTGTGTAGCAGAGGGCCAGATAATGAGTGATTATCCGCTCGAAATCACCCCCAGCACAGAGGAGTGACCAATTGTAGTCAGACCCCTCCTCTCGTCGAAGAAAAGGCCCAATTTCAAAACAGGTAAAAGTTTCGAAAAAAGACAAAAATGTGACCATGGATCCCGATGGGACCCAAAACCAAGATTTACTGTGCTTGTGAGGCCCGTAGCAATTTAACCGGCAGATCACAGTTAGCTGAAGACTCCTAGAAACATCAGAGAGTAAAATATCATTATCAGTCCCATGGATTAGGAACAAAGAATGGCTGTGCTGGCGAGAGCCAGTAGCAATTTAGCAGTCAGTCAGTGGGCCTGAAGGTGTGTGTGTGTGAGTGAGAGAGAGAGACCAGTAGGACTGAATGTGCTGGCTAAGACCAGCAGAAATTTAACCGACACGTCCATCGAAGTTAGTTGAGAGTGAGCAATTTGGACAAGTTCGTTCTAAGACAGTTGCAAGCCGGTAAGGACGTGAACATGGAAACAGAGGACATTGTTGAGATCCGTTACCAGACAACGACTGGTGAAAATATGGCACATTGAGAAGGCTTAGCGTGTGCTGTAGTGGGAAGTAGAGTGCGTGAATTCGTAAGAACGTTATAATTATGTGCAGTTACGATTTGTAAGCCTTCAACAAATCCAATTACCAATCCAAACCCTGTGTCTAGTGACACGTGACAATATTTATACAAGAAAATCGAACCGTGTGCAACCATCTTCTAAATTATCTCGGACACTTTTTCGCGGACTTACACTTCACGAAATATTCATCTAAAACACTTAATGCTCTAGCGTAAAGTTACCCATGTGAAACAAAGTAAAGTGAGGATCTTGGGGAAACGGCAAAAACGGTAAAAGCAGGCCAGTCTGCTTTTACCGGTTCTCACGGTCTCTTCGCTTGCGGATTTCTTATATTTTTCCTTCTACCCTGAAGATGGAGGCGATACGTTCCTCCGAAACGTCGGTTAACACCACACATACACGGTGCCAAATCCCAGAAGACTGCTTTCTTCATAGTCACCGCCGTGAAAGCCTCAAATCTTACAATTAAATTTATAATCCGTCCGGTTAGCGACGCGTTCTTACGCTCTTGGAGCACCCGAAACAAAGGAGACTTGCTACTGTAACGAAACTGCCTGCGAAATGCTGTACTGCGTAATTAAGTACTGATTCGGAACGCCGAAATCATGGCATATTTGAAGACAGGCTGCATTACTGGTCTTCCTGAGGAGAGCGGGAGTAGCTCGCATACTTGGTCTTCTTAGTGGAGTGGAGAACTGGTGCTAGGCTTGGACTCACGTTTGCTGTCTCTCGCCCTGGTGCATTCCTCTGTGTTCAAACTCAGTTCCTCCGTTCTTCATCTTCACAAGCATACATGGGTCGCCTTATTCACTGCAATGTGGGCTACACGTTTCTCGAAGAACAAAATTAAGCAGAATGAGATGCTTGGGAGAAATTTGTTCAAACACTGGCAGTTAGAGCAACATCCTAGCTATACAAGCGAAAACGAACAAGTACTGGCAGTTGCAGCGATGCTCTAGTAAACATCAGCGAACGTGATAAAGCACCGGCAATTAGTACAAGGTTTTGGGCACCACGAGGAAACAACACTGAACACAGATCGCATGCTCTCTCAAGCAGTGCAGATCAACTTTAGAGAAAAGCAACAGGATCTGTGCAATGTATCGCACTTTCAGCTAAGCGTTGTTTGGAGGACCGAGAAAATCATACGCCTGAATTATTACATTTTGTGTACCCCTGAGCTCAGGCTAAGAGCAGGAGGAAGCTGAAAGAAAAGAAAGAAAAGTGTTAATTTGACTTAAATGACAAATTTCGTGTTGAAATGCGAATCTAATTCTGTCGTTCAGTATGAAATTCGATGTTCTAGATTGCGACGGGGTTGCTGAGGTGAAGGGAGGGAGGAATCTTATTCTTAGGAAGAAAAGGGAAGGCATACAGAGCGGGTGGAAGGTGGAGTGTATTAGCAATTCGGAAGGTTACACTGGAGTGGTACGCGCGAGTCCATTTGACGGAGATGGCAATAGTAACGGGCTGTTAGCAACCTGTAAGTGAGGGTAGACTCCACCTGCCATAGGGGGGAGCGCATTAATTTAGTCTTATGCGCTTTAACGGTGCAGAATTCCAAGCAGATTAACATATGTCATGATTCGATGGAAGAAACAAATTTCTTAGCTCGTCCGAGAGTTTCCTTGGATATTTAACAGCATTTATACCACTGTATAGGTCATGTAGCATTACGGGGATTGTCTGAAAGGTGAGTTTGAAAGCTGGTGGAATGGTTTCTCGCAATCGTGAAATGTGTATTCTAGGTAACATCCCAGAGTTTGGCTGGAAAGATTTAGAACAATCTTAATCAATTTTCTGGGAGAATACAGTGCTCAATAAGAGATGTGCTACAATAATTGCAAATTTTGAGAGATGTGGGAGACAACTGTTTTGGCCTACTTCAAATTACTTTTCCGGATGACAGACATGATGTCGTCCAAGAAAAGGTATATCTCATCTGAGAATAGCAACTGCACCTTCAAATACTTAAAAGGTAAAGTTATCCCTGTAACAGGCCATGAAGGCCCATAGGGTTGTGAGACGTTGAGGGTCCCACATTATCTAGACAATCGGCTCACAGATGGCGGTAAGGTTGTCAGCCTTACGCGCCGGCCGCGCTTTACTCCCCAGGAAAATTCCTGGTACTCATTTCTGTTAGAGGCCGAGTCTCCCCTAGGGCCATAGTGCGGCTGGAAGGATTAGGTCAATTGAAAAATATCTACTTCATCGGGACTCGAACCCGCTACCTTCCGGCTTGTAGCATAGTGTCTCAACTACCTGCGCTACGGCGTGCCCCCTTAAAATATATAAGGACGCAATTGTCGGTGCAGAGGTTACACAGAGTCAAATAACTTGACGGTCATGAATGGAGAAAAGCTAAGAATTTGGAACGAAGTGGTCATTGCCTAGTTTAACACACAATTCCGCCCTTTTACCGGAAGAAACTTAGGAATAACTCTAACGAACTTCAGAGGACACGGCCCTTCTTGGGAAGCTGATAGTCACTCAAGGGGGGAAGTTGCTGATGCGCAGGTCTCTAGAATCATGAATCGCGCTTTCGCAGTGTATATCAAGTAGCAGACATTTTCGTTATTATCCCATTAGTCTGCATATCCGTTACACCTGTAGTGTAGCCGTATGTTTGTACACTCTTCCTCCAAACACTAATTCCTTTTATTCACCTAGCACGCATGTCTTCCTTCCTTCACCACATTTCTGTAAATTATGTTCAAGCCAAACTTCGTCTTATATTGCTCATTTGCATGCAGAGCAAAACCTATCTCTTCTCTCCAAACATCATGGGAACTTTTAAAATTCGGATTATTATTAATATATTATTATTATTATTATTATTATTATTATTAAGGGAGTCTCTCGGTTACTGCCACCGAGCTGACTGACACAGCAGTTACGCGTCGGCTCAAATTTACGAGGTAGCAGAGCAGAAATTTGAATGGGAAACAGGTATCCTGTGGCTTTCGTGAGCCCTTCAGGCAATTCCTGGGCTTAAGACAAGATAGGGCACGGTTCTTTCGACTCACTATTCATAATCATCCTTCTCATTCGATGTCGTAATGATCTTAATGTAGTCTTGTGTAATTATCAGCCAAACCAATTATGGCAGTCGAGTTTCAAATTTCCCATTCTCACAGCACGTAATTGCAGTTCGTGGAACTGCAGCGCCATTCGGCGGTGAGCTCAAAGCTTCTGAATATGACACCGAACCATATGACTTAATTTACAGCGCTGAAGCTGCTTCAGTGGTCTCGGAGAGAAATCAAATGGAGTGCGAAGACATCTGTTCTAATTCTAAGAAATGAATCCATCTTTGAGCAATGGTGACAACCCGTCTGGTGATTATTGTATTAAGTCCTCGAGCTGCTGGGGTGTCTGTCTTATTTTAAATGTAGTCACTGTGCATTTTCTAAACGTGAAGTGTCTCTTCATTCTTGATAATGCGCAATTCAGCGACAAGCCACAAGTCTTTTAACTGAATTCATGGGTATACAGACGCACAGAGGAAATATAACTTTGGCTCCAAGTGTTTCCGATTCACGGGAACAGTGAAAGGACATCGAGTGAGCAGACAATTTGCCATCTAATGTATCCGTCCCCTGATTCAAAACATAACTATAGGCCAGAAATATTATTACTAGCTGACTAGTTTAGTGGAGTACAGTATTCCTGAGAAGCCAACAGTCGTCCGTAACATTCAAATACTTGAAGAAGGCAGTCTTCTGGGATTTGGCACCGTGTATATGTGGTGTTAACCGACGTTTCGGAGGAACGTATCGCCCCCATCTTCAGGGTAGAAGAAAAAGTATAAGAAATCTGCAAGCGACAACACCGTGAGAAACGGNTTACATTCAAATACTTGATTATATTGTGACACGAGGCCTGAAAGCCGGAATAATCCATTGCCACACAACGGCTCACTAACACATGTTTCGGCAACAAGCCAGAAAGACCATTGATAGGCAACGAATCGGTAAACACCGCCTAAAAGCAGCAATAGTAGAGCTAGACACATAATTATCCGTTTGCTAGGCAACGGTTCAAGCATGTTTCCGAGGTAACGCATTCATGAAAGGCAGGAGTGGAACCCTTGGAGGCGGTGGCCGCTATTCGATCCTCCTGAAGTTACAAAAGTGTGTTCATTCGTGTATTCGAGAGATTCATTCGCAAGAGAATTCAGAAGTTGAGTGTTCAGCTGTGGAGTGTTACGCAGCGGACAGCGGAAGCTGAGGACGTGACTGACTCGCAAAACAGAACCAAGTCAGTCATGCATAAGAAAAGACACTCGCAGTCCAGCAAGGAATGGAGCGAGTCTTAGACAGTCATAGATTGTGAGCTGTTATAATTGATTGTAATTGTAAAGAGGATCCAACAAATCCAATCCTCTAATCCAGAACCCATTATTATTAGTTACGCAAACCCCGAGCACGTGACAGTATGTTGAGCTACTTCAATTCATCCTATACTCTCACATTTTGTTTATTTCAGAATTCCTCATCTGTGCTTAAACTTGGCGGTGCTCTGGCTTACAACAGTTTAGGTAACTACTAACCTTACGGAGTGGAAAAATAAATGGCATCCATAACATACAAATGCCCTTACCCGGAAGTTGCGTGAGTGAGCGTACATTTGTGCGAAATTACAGTGCAACAAATATGGCACAGAATCAGAAAGATAAACAGCTCCTCTCGACGAGGGGGAAACTCCATATCCAGACACACAAACGGTCTTGGAACGAATATAAATTAGGTCATGGGTCCAGATGTGGCTTAAAACCAAGAATGACTCTGCTGGCGAGGACCAGCAGTAATCTACTGGACCGGATTACCCCTAAGTTTAAAAAAGGGACACCATTCCATCAGGATTTCTTTTCTCAACGGCTCTTGCAGCCCATCCAGGGCCCAGGCCTCTTATTCATTACCGTAATCATTTTTCACAGACGGCAGGACTCCTTGGGCAAGTGATCAGCATGTCGCAAGGCCGCTATCTAAACACAACACAAACACAGAATAAACATCCATGCCTTGAGTAGGACTGGAACCCACGACCCCAGCGTCCGAGTGAGCGAAGACAGTTCATGTCCTAGACCGGGCGGCCATTTCCACCGGCATTCCATCAAAAATACAGAGTCAAATTTAAAGGAGGCTCCAATTCTAAACACATAAACGGTCTTGGAATAAATATAAATTAGGTCATGGTTCTCGACGTGGCTTAAAACCAAGAATGACTGTGCTGGCGAGGACCAGCAGTAATGGATTATGCCTAAGTTTCAAAAGGGACACCATTCCATCAGGAATACTGAGTATAATTTTATATTGCAAAGAAGTTTTTTGGCGAGCTGAGAAACTGTCAGTTTCTCAAGAATAATTCTGCCACATGAATTAGTAGCTTCTTGATGCCACGCTATCTCTGTCACACCTTGGGAATACGGGTCGGCCATGCACGCGACGCAAGCGTCTTAATATCTTCATAAAACTTACACATCTCATTACACTGCTGTTATTTTCTAGAGGAATATAAAATACTTTTATTACGAAAGTCGCTCTCAGGCAATGCAATACAGACTGAAAATGGTTGACACTACATTTATGAATTTGTAAGTAAGGTTAAAAAGCATTCGCTTGGCGTTATTTCATAACTACATAAGAACTGCACTGTAAAATTAACAAAAGAAAATGACTTCAGCAGCTGAGCGGGTGAACTCATCTCAACTGTCCCCATTTAAGCAGGTTATGCACTCAATAATATTAAACCCGTGGACTGAGTGTCCCTCGGTGGGGTCTGGTATTATCATGTCGCTTCCATCCGGTGTCAATTTGCATAAACCGACAAGCCGAAAAATAATTGAAGTCATAAGTGCAAAAACCGCATATCAACCAGCTGCTGAGAACTGCAAAACAGAGTAGCAAACTGGAGCTCAGAATTTGGCTACGTGAGGGCCAAACACAATACTTTCATTTCAAAAGCCTGGGAAAAATCTCAATAATGAAAATTACAAATTTCATTAAATATTCGTTTTGAAAAGGGTGCAAATTTATTTCTTGGCACCCCCTTAATTACATTTCTTCTCTTACCATTCTTTGTTGCAAGTGTTCATCTCAATACTTTGTTCTCAAGTATCCAGTATCTATAAGCTTCTCATAGGACAGGGAAGAGAAACTGACGTCCGCAGGCCGCATCCGGCCCGCACAAGACTTTTCTCCGAACCCTGTAATATGATAGTTCTGCATGGGCACGCGCTAGCGCAGTTGGTTGAGGCACTAGGCTACAACTCGGAAGGTCGCGGGCTTCATTCCTGATGAGGTCACTGGATTCTTCAGTCGATCTAATCCTTCCAGCCGCACTATGGCCCTGGGGTCTACTCAGCCTCTAACAGAAATTAGTAACAGGAATCTTCCTGGGGGTAAAGGGCGGCCGGCGCGTAGGGCGGACATCACCACCATCTGTGAGCCGATTGTCTAGAATATGTGGGAGCCTCCACGCCTCATAATCCTATGGGCCTTCACGGCTTGTTACAGGGATAACTTTACTTCACTTTTTTCCCTTTGGCGCTACAGCCCCAATTTGGGCCTTGGCATACCTCCATGAAACTCTTCGTTTCACTTCGGTTTACTAGATGTTAGACATTCGGTAGGACTCCTTGGGCGGGTGATCAACTCGTCGTAAGGCCTCTACCTGTGCACAAACACAGAAAAACGCATGCACACATACACACTGAACATTCATGACCTGAATGAGATTCGAACCCACGATCCCGGCTTCCGAGCGAACGAAGACAGTGCACGCCTTAGACCGCTCGGTTACCGTGACCGGCTTACCTTTATTTACCATAAATTTATTTTGAAATAAAAAGTCGACAGGCTAGGCTGCTAAGTTAAATGGTTAACTCAACATGGGCTATAGCACATATGATGTTTTTCAGGTTCCCACAGCCGTTAGGGGCGGCAACCTTCTTATATTCAAACACAATATCTTGCTGCAAATGTACGCACACGAGTTACCGTACCTTACTGCGCTGAGCGGCGTCTGGTTTCGCATTAATGCACTCGAAGTTCAGTTGAAATTCAATTTGTCATTTATTGTTAAGTTAGACGTCTTTAATTAACAGAGTTATAATGGAGACAGTGATAGGCTATTATAGTAGCGCCTTCTTTACCATAACAACGAGGTTTTCAGGTGTTGGTAGTCAGTCAAACGCTTTTATTCGGTGAAATAAGTGATCTGGAATCGAAATGGTACCTACCGAACACGATGATGTAGGGAACCGTATAGTTACCTTTGAAAAGAAGCAACGAGAAATAGTAAGTTACAAAAGCTGAAAGAACAGTATTTATTTAAAGGTGTAGGATAGGCCGTGGCATAGCTCAGGCTGTTAGCAGCCGGCTTCCCACCGCTGCCCGGGTTCGAACCCAGATCAGATCGTGAGATTTTTGGTGGAGAAAGTGGAGCTTGGGCAAGTTTTTCCGAGTACTTCGGTTTTCCTTGCCAATTTCCATTCCACCGATTGCTGGTACAATAGGCCAGTTAGTGGCCGACGTACCAAGTGGACTGTCTCACCACAGCACAAGACAGTAAAGAAAAAGTGTAGGACCCACCGCCGTGCAACTCTAATTTCCGTCGACGTAGAATCATGTAAGAGTTGAGGTTTTCACGGCGGTGAGTATGAAGAAAGCCGTCTTTTGCGATGTGGAAGCCTCTCATCTGTTCTCTCAAGAAACACCCCGGACATGACGCCAGATCCATAAGGCCACGCAGGTCCATGCCCGACTCGCATCGCAGCCCTTAAACTTCAGGGTCAATGCCATCCAATTAACCTTGCCTTTCTCCCCCCAACACATACTCTATACCTGATCTGGCCTGCTACCTGCTGGCCCACTTCCCCAGACCCTTCCCCCTCCACACTACTGATTTCTCATGTAGCCCCTCTCCCTTCTCTTCATGCTCTTATACAGTGGGTTTATCCGTTTCGACATTAGTCTGTTAGCACCTGCTCACGCTGGTACCTCGCTCGCGGATTGTCTTCTTTTTCCTTCTACCCTGAAGATGCAGGCGATACGTTCCTCCGAAACGTATGTTAACACAATATCTACACGGCACCACATCCCAGGAGACGGCTTTCTTCTTCGACGTAGAATCAGTTTCAAATTTTCAAACTCATGCTTTATTTAGTTAAAACAATGACGTTGCGCAATGTATAAAGGATAACTTACATTTCAATTTGTTTCCGGCGCTTGGAGTGCCTTTTCAACATATTATTAATACACACATTTTGTGGGACCGTGATATTGAAGTCGAGAAAACGAAATAGTTAGAGTTACAGCTTTAAACTTCATGTAATGGAATTAAGCGAAAACCAGTTTCAGTTCCTGGACCAGAACACCAGTAAGAGCAGAGTGGATCTGTAACAATATTTTACTTTCTTGAAGATTCTGTTGCTCACGTGGAATCGATCAAGATGTTGGTCTATATCTGTTACCTTGAATGTCAGCCGTTGCATGGCGTCGCGAGCAGCTTTATATTGTACCATTCAGCTGTTCCGGGCCGTTAATGCGAGTATTAGCAGGAAGCAATGTAAAGGTCAGAGAGAATGAGCCATGCGGTAGGCACGGCCTACTGAATTCAAATAATGCCAGTTTCAGCAGGTGTTTTTTCTTCCAAGGAAACTGGCCGTACATTACTTTCTTTAGATCGTAAGGTATGAAACACCTCGTCGAATATAATGGGAAAAGAATTTATTTCGTACATAAAAGATCTCTTGTGCCAAACACACTCTTTCCTCCATTTCCAATCTGGCTAAGTTCGAAGTTAAGTTTGGATTTAACCTTTAAGACTGCCATGAAAGCTTATTCAGCTCTTTTTGTCCCGACCCCGGTGAAGGTCGCTTTCTCGCTCCCTCTCACAGGGGATGTTTCCGCGTGGAAACCAAACTGTTTCACAAGTCAGCAGCAGTCATGTCTCTACCCCTGTTAGGACTGAAAGCAGTTTTTTACTTCGTGAGTGACAGCAGTGCATAATGTAGGTTTATGTTTCAGCTAGTCATGTTATTTGTTTTCATAAGGAGAGGCTGCTGCTGGATGCACATTCATCGACGCTGTAACAAGAGTGAGGTTCATTATTTAGCTCATTACATGAAGTAACGTCCTTTTTGAAAAGCTGATGGTCTCCAGTATTGCGAAGAAATTTCAATATCATGTTCACAAGAGTTCGCTAATGGACCCTGTCCTGAAGCAGCTGAACCAAGCCCACACTGACTCGGTATTTCCTGCAGATGCAGTTTGATATTATGTTTATGTTTATGCCTAATATTTCTAGGTTTATTTTGTCATTCAGGTGTTCCGACTGAATTGCTCTTTGTATTCCCCAACCCTGGCGTGCATTCAAAGTGACCCGACATGACACCCTCCTTGGGTTTGTCACCCTAATGATATCTGACGAACAAAGCAAAATATGAAGTTATTCATTATGTAATTCTCGCCATTCCACCGGTTACTCTCTTTCTCTCAGGTCTTTGTTTTCCTCTAAGGGTGAGAGATCAAAGCGCGCGCTTTGATAGCTTCCAACATTTTGGCTGACATTTGGCACACTATTACAAACAGTTTCCAAGGTCTCTCGACCATATAATTACATCGTAATAATAATAATAATTCAATTCGTGTTTATTTACGTGTAAACTTAAAAGCACAGAGGCCAATTACAAAGTTAGCACGAGTACGTAGAAAGACACAAAAAATAACTAAAAAACAAAATACAAAATAAGACAGTCTATATAATGGCAATAAATTAATAATAATTCCAAGAAAAATTAAATTTAGCATTAACTCGTGAGAAAAATAAAATAAGTACATTTCCAATGGCTATATCATTTTGTGGCGAGAAAGGACAATACACGTACATACACACATACATAAGTTGTTAATAATAATAATAATAATAATAATAATAATAATAATAATAACGCAATAAGAGCAGTGATGTTATTTGTCAGAAATTGTTATTAATTCACGATTTAGGGTTCGAATTTCGCCCCGCTGGATATGGACGTTATGCCCGCGTTCCTTGCATTGTCTCAGACGACAGAAGAATTACATCATATTCAATTTTGAATACACGGACAGTAGTTAGGTTAATTTATAAACGTGGCTATCTAAAATGCGAAAATTTAAACAAAATCCATATCTGTATATACAAGACCACTGCATCTACAATAATAACGCTGGGAAACAAGGAGATTGTGTAATATAACAATTTTTTTTATTGCTAGTGGGGTGGGACTAAGTCCCTTGTACTGCGGCCATTTCTGGCCTATTGTACCAGCCCCAGATGATAGGTGAGGGTGACTGTGGAGCGATTGGCGGAATGAAGATTGGCAGGGGAAACCGAAGTCCTCGGAGAAAATCTGCCCCAGCGCCACTTTGTCCACCACAAATCCTATTTGACCAGACCCGGGATCGAACGCGGGACGCCGTGGTGGGAAGCCAGTGACTAACCGCTTGAGCTATGGCGCGGCCCTGTAATATAACTAACTACATGGAGCTGAGTAATTCTATAGAAGCCGCCAGTTTGGAGGCTTCTCGAGAATTTCCCAATATTTTACGGAACCTGAAGTTCCATTACCGTGTTCATAAAAGTCCTCCACTGGTCCCTTTCCCGAGGCAGTTCAATCCAGTCCACAACACCCCACTTTATCTCTCTAATATCCATCTTAATATTATCCTCACGGCTACGTCTAGGGCTTCTTAGTGGTATCTTTCCTTCTCGCTAACCCACCGAAATCCTATACGTAATCCTCTTAATCGTTATGCATGCTGCATGCCCTGCTCATCTTATGCTCCTTAATTTGACCATTCTAATTATACTGGAAGAAGAGTACAAGTTATGAAGCTCCTCATTATGCAGTTTTCTCCAACCTCCTGTCACTTCATCTCTCTTCGGTCCAAATATTCTCCTCAACACCCTGTTCTCAAACACCCTCAGCCTACGTTTCTCCCTTAATGCCAGAGACCAAGTTTCGCACCTACACAGAACCATTAGAAAAATTAGAGCTTTTTATGTTCTAATTTTTACGTTTCTAGACAGAGGAGGAGAAGACAAAACTTTTGGACTGAATGGTAGCAAGCATTACCCGAACTGTATCTCCTCTTAATTTCCTCATGATTTGTTACTGCCCTTCCCAAATATTTGAACTTTGCCACATTTTCGGATCTGTTACTTATCTTTATGTCGTGATTTTGCCCTGCAGTTTGGTGACCAGACCGCAACATGTACTTAGCTATCTGTGTTTACTTCTAGACCAGCCTCCTTACAAGCGTAAATTAGAGTTGCTGTGTTTTCCTTTATGGTATTTATGTTAGGAGATTTTCTATCACCACTGTTAATCATCTTCGCTTCAGGGTCGGAGAAGACTGAGGACTGAGGAAGCAGCAGGAAATGTCAATCATCATCGCCTGATCTATGAAATATTGACGGGTTATAGGAAGACAATATAAATGCCTTAAAGAGAAAATCTATCAGATCCTCCTATGGAGGCGAGGCGTGAAGTAAGCGAAAAGAAGCTAAGAGCACGTGCATATTTACGTCTCGTCTTCGTAACGAGAATCGAAGTGACACTACACAGATGACAACTGCGATATACATCATTGGGAAATGTGACGAAATACAGATCCTTGGGAAAGATAGTAACATATTCAACAGGGGAAACAGTTACTATCCTTTAGTTCGAAATAATATCTCCCCACCCCCTGTCTCCTATCTAAAAACGCGAGGAACGAGGGGAGATCAAAAGTTGAGGGTGCTTGGACACAGAGGACAGGAAGTAAAAGGTGGAAGAAAAAAAATTGAAGAATAGGAACTTCATATTGCTATTTGTATGTATGTGTATGAGTTTGTCCTTCCGTTAAGTATTATTATTGTGATGGAATAAAGACGTATGGGGGTATGAATGGGAGATACGAGAAATCCTGCAACGAAGTGACCATTTTGATTACACAGGCTACAGGAATATCGTTAAATGGGTTTTTAGTAGATTGGGTGGGAGGTTGGACACAGAGTTCGCATTCATGTGTCTCAGAATCGGGCCCAGTGGCGGTCTCTTGTAACACGATGATAAAAATTCGGGTTTATAAAAGGGGAGGAATTTCTTAGACTGACAGAGAGGCCAGCTACTCAAGATTGGCTCCATTCCATGAAGCACGGAGCTAGACAGGTAGTAATGTCACGGGTTTATTAAAGCGATTTACATTTCATTTATTGCTGGTTTAAGTTTCCTCAACTTTTGCAATTAAAGTGCAGTCTCTGAGTTGAAGACGTGTGTAGAATTCGCTTCACTAACAATAACTGTTTCATTTGCCTCTCAGAGCATGAGCCTTTCATTTTAAAGGGCCTGGGATTCCCTTATCTGTAAGGTGCAGGCCACATGTAAACTTCGCCGTCAGCCTTTGAGATTTTAGCCAATCGCAAGCAAAATAAAGCCAGCGTACCTTCAGTAAATAACAGATCCGATGTGACAGTTTTACTTCCCTTCTCTTTTGGTTTCTCTCTATCCCGAACTACAAGTTTCTATTCACCTTTCCCTTCTTCTCGTTGATTCTGTACGCTCTTCCTTCGCAGAGCGCCAAGACGCAGAAATTTTACTGTGGGCCAAGTCGTTGTACGAACACGGCTTATTAGTCATCTCTCAAGCACAGACTAAATTACAGACCACATTAATATAAAAATTATCGCCGCTTGGACTACCTCCTGAACGTAACGAGTACTGGTTCCTAAGGAACCCTAAGGATTACCGTACTTACAAGAGCTTGCTCACCTCAGCACCGAGATCAAGTTTCATACTCACAAAAAAGAACAGAAAAACGCAATAGTTATGTATATTCTAATTTCTAATTTTTTCGAAGGCAGATGGGAAGAAAATGCTTTTGGTCTGAATGAAAACAACCATTCCGTGAGCTGCACCTGCCTTTACTGCCTTCTCATAGTGGTATATATTTTTGATTCATTACCATGTAGTTATTCCGGTCTAGAAAACCGAGATTAACCGCAGTGGGGATCCCCTGCGTAGACCACGCGACACCCTCTATCCGCTAAGGTTGGTACTAACTTCGTCGACAATTGGCGGTAGCTTGGTCGGTACAGTTCGCTTGCGGACTCAAGCCGCGGAGATTTTAATGTAGTTATGTAAACTGGACCGTCAATACAACAAAAGGAAAGATTTGTGCAGGGTGAAGACACAATAGATGCTGTGGTGTCCCTTGCTCGTGTATTTTAAGCAGGTGGATAATATTTGTTTCGACATTTACGTAGGTCATCATCAGGCAAATTCCATACATCACAAACCAAGATACTTGAATTTTAGTTGCCTAATATGGATTCATAATATGCAACCCCTTGTAGTTGTGATTATTAGCTAATGCACCTTCTGGAATATCAAGAATATAAACGCAAGTTAAATCGAAGAAAGCTTTTGTTAGAGGTTTAAAACTTCTATATATATTATTTTCCTTTGGCGCTACAGCGCGAATTTGGGCATTGGCCTATCTCCGTGAAACTCTCCGTTTCACTTCCGTTTACTGCAGCTTAGACATTCGGCAGGACTCCTTGGGTGGGTGATCAGCTCGTAGCAAGCCCTCTACTTGTACACAAACACAGAAAATCTCATGCGCACACACAAACACTAAATATCCATGCCCTGAGTGGGGTTCGAACCCACGATCCCGGCTTCCGAGTGAGCAAAGACAGTACATGCCTTAGACCGCTCGACTACCGTGACCGGCAAAACTTCTAAATGGGGGATTAGCAAATAGTATTTATTATTATAATAGGCCGTAAGACAGGTATGAAGAAACTGAAATGCAGGTTACCCTCGTCGCGCTAAACGTTACGTTCAATAAGCCCTAATTTAATCACCTGAAAGTGTGTACAGTGAAACGTATTTTTTGTTTTTGTTTTGGGGTCGTGCAGGTTATAGGATCGTGTGCCGATGCGCTGCCTGGGGTTCTTCTTAAAATCTTCAGTTTTTGAAGCTTTGTTTAGTAATCATCCTGTGACTGGAACAGCCGTACTCACCCTGTGCAGACTGGGGTGGCTTCGGAATAAAACACAGAGAATTGGATTTTAAATGTTTTATGTGGAGGTTAGCCACTTTGATTTTGGTGTATTATTATTCGTGTAACGGTCTCATTTTGGAAATAATTATTAACTGTGTCTATGGCCGCGCTATAGCTCAAGCGGTTAGTCGCCGGCTTTCCACCGCGGCGGCCCGGGTTCGAGCCCAGGTCTGGTCAAGTGGGATTTTTGGTGGACAAAGTGGCGCGGGAGCAGGTTTCCTCCGAGTACTTAGGTTTCCCTTGCCAATCTTCATTCCACCAAATTCTCCATCATCATAATCACCCGGGGCAAGTACAATAGGCCAATCAGTGGCCGACGTAGAGTGGACCCAGTTGGACTCCACCCCCACTATGCGAATTTAATTTAATTTTAACTGTGTTTATGCTGTGGTTTTCTAGTGATTTCTTGCGCTAAGACGTGATCTTATCCTCATATTCTGTCTGACTTTATGTCTAGCTCAGTCTCAAAACCAGCGTCTTCAGCACCATTCCACACTTCCTCAAACTAGATGCAATAAGCAGCATGATTCGGCCTCATTTTGCCATAGGTCACGGGGAGAGCTCAGCGTTATCTACACAGTTCAGGAGAGGAGAGTACTTCCAAAGTGTCACTGTTGGTAATCGAACCTTGACCCTAGATGATTTATAAGCTTGCATAACTCACCTGAATACGACATCTAAATACCAAGACGTTCAGTGCAGTCCTCAAATTTAGAATATACAAATTCAAGTTTTACAAACGCACAGAAGTCAACTTCTCCCCTCATTTAAACATACCCGGGCCTTAATGACCACTGCTCCCTATCGTCTGCAAACGTACAGCTCTACGTTAAGAGAGACGTGCCTAGCGGGTTGCCGACTTTCATCCAATTCAAACTTTAAATTCAGCAACTACAAGGCTGGCGAGCTCCATAAGCGTTTATTTGTAGCTTGAGGCTGGCTACAAAAACAGCGTGGACTGTCCATGCGCGGGGTTCACCTCAGATTTCATTATGCTATCAATCTTGGCCTTTGTTCGCAAGCAATTTAAACGGAATTTAGTAAAATATAAAGTTATCCCTGCGTTTAATTAAGCACTGCACAATGGAGATGAATGATCATCTTCATGCTCCGGCCGCTTTACCCTCACTCTGCAGGTGTAGGCTGCTGCGAATCGAACATCGACCCACCAGACCGTAGCTTGTCACTATACTTACTGAGCTATTCCAGCTAATGACGGAATTTGGAGATACTGTTGTGTTATACAGAGTAACAATTCTATTAAGCTCTTGGTAGGCCGCGCCATAGCTTAGGCGGTTAGTCGCTGGCTTCCCACAGAGGTGGCACGGGTTCAAGCCCGGATTAGGTCGGTGGGATTTGTACTGGGTAGGGTTTCTCCGAGTACTTTGGTTTCCCCTGCCAATTCGCATTCCTCCGATTGCTTCACAATCAGCATCATCTATCATCTTGAGCTGGTGCCATAGCTCAAACAGTGGCCGCAGTACCAAGTGGACTCAGTCTCATCAAATGAGAAAAATAAAAATATATATTTTAATCGATTCGTTGCTTCAGATTGATTTTGAAATAGGACAGGATAGGTAAGAAGAACTTAAGAAAGAAGGAAAGAGAAATAATAAATAAGGATATCGACAAGCCCGGAAGACGCAAGGATATAAAGGAGAAACAGAGACAGATCCGCTTGATGTTCCGGCAGCTGCCACTCCATGAGAAGCGCCGTCTGCTCATTAAAGGACGAGACGGGGAACCCCGAGTTTACTGGCTCAGGCCCAGCACCTGACCGCCTAATGACGAGCTGAAGGAGACTCACTCTGAAACTAGAGCAAGGCTCTTGAGCTCGGTCCAGCGGTATTCACTTCCAAACTCGGTCGAAGAACCGGCAGTGCTGCGGGCGGGTTTCCTCATTCCACCCAAGCAAACAGCAGGCCACTTTTCTACAGATAGCGAGACGCAGATAACACGGGCAGTGACAATATGTGTAACTCGCATCCCTGCATCTCTGAAGCAGCAAGAATGTTTACGGACATTCCTCTATTGTTATAGAAACGACCCATATGTCACAATATTGTGACGAAATGATCCATTGATAGGCAACGGTTAGGTAAACACTACCTAAAAGCCGGAATAGCAGCAGAAACTAACGTTAATTTGCTAGGTAACGGGACGCTAGCCACGATTTTCGCGGCAATGAATGTTAACAAAGACATTCTTGTGGTAACAAATAGAATATCATAGGATAATTAATTGTTGGACATGGTGACTTAGATTCGGACCGCGTGGCAGTTGTAAAAGGTCCTTCATTCGTAATTTCAAGAGTTCAGTCCGAGAGCAGTGAGAGGTTCTTCAGAAGACGTTGTTCAGAAGAGGTTCAATGCGTGGGCTCACGTAATTGACTGTAACTGTAAGGCAGTTCCAATAAATCCAATCATCAAATCCAGAACCCATTACTATAAGTCACACTAACTCCATACACGTGACAATATGTACATTTCGGCCACTCACATCTTCCACTTTTCTCGAAAGAAATGTTTATGGTCCACTGGAGACCGCGGGCCACACTTTGGAGAATTCTGCTCTAAAGGCCTGTGATAATGGTTGCTTCATTACAGCAGCCGGAAGTGTCTTGTGCTAAGGCACCTCTGATATATGCCTTCGGGTGGGCTTAACATTCTGTTTCGAACTGGCATATTTCGCTGTATTTACGAGACGCCAGAGGCAAGCGTTAGGGTCGAGTCACGTGCCTTTTGAATATAAGAGAGAACTGTCACTATAGTGGCAACCACATACCTGAGGACGGGAGCAGACTGAACTCCCGAAACTTCCTGCAGGCCTATATGAAATATATCTCAGAGACTGGACGGTGTCCAAAGTAATATCATAATGGCTGATTATTTGTTGCTTAATACCAACTGCAGAAGTTGTGAGCGGATTTTCGCATTCACTGAATTTGGAAAGAACGGCACTATGATCGTGGGCTGTATCAAGGTATTACTGTGGAGATTTTCTGGAGATATATGGAAAGCCATGGCAATTCTTAGGATATCTGATGGTCAGCCGACATCTGATCCTCGTGAGTAAAAGTCAGACGCGTCACCCCTCGAACCAAAATTCTACTCACTGTTGCCATTTTATTTATGAGTGTGCTGAGTACATGTATTGTATTGTGCACAGACAGGAGACACTGGCGTGAAAACAGGATTCACATTCGGTATATCGCAGCTGTTAAACGCATCTGGCTTCCTGATAAGCAGGTTCAGGTTACTGCTGAAATATATGCTACAGTCGAGACTGCCAACGCCAGGATATCCATGCGAACACAGAGCACTGCCCCTGAAGCGAGCAAGACACCTCGGGGTTGGGTCCAAGCAAAGGATCAACACGAAAACACACAAAAAAGTAAGCTGGTTTACTTAGTAGTAGGAAATAAAATGCAGTGCGTGATTCGAGGTTTCCACAACGGTGAAGAAGGTTTCTGTCTTTTCGGATGTAGTCCGGCGTAAGACGACCAGAATAAGAGGCGTTATTTTTCAGAAAACAAAACTCTTCAATACAAGATCATTCTCTGCGAGAAACAGGCAGAACCTTCCCAAAACAAGTGGTCAGATACGAAAACAAAAATAAGAAGCGGAAGTGAAAGGAAGCAATGGGAAAGATAGGGTAGGAAAAAGAAGGGGAAGAAAGGAAAGAAAAGGTAAGGGGCATGAAAAGAAGAGAAAAATATAGAATGAAAAAGGAAAGGAAAAGGGGAGAAATGAAAGGTAAACGAAATTAAATGAAAGCAGATGAAAGGGAGAAGAAATTGAAAAGAAAGCAAAAGTGACAGAAGGAAGGAGAAAGAATGAATGAGGCAAAATGAAGGAAAATAAAGAGGAAGAAACCAAAATTAATAGAGGGAGAAGAGGATAAGATGTACAGGTAATGCAGGATGGAAATAATAGAAAGAGAATACGGGGTCATGTACCTGTAAGAGTTATTGCCCTATGTTCCCCACTTTTCAGACTCCTAAAATTGCAAAGGTCGGAGAGGAAATGACACTATAAAACATGGCGTCGCATTGCAATCGTCGGAGAAATATATAGAAATAATAAAAGAAAAATTGCTCGAAATTTATTATCTGAGAGAAATGTACATTCTTAGAAATTTATGCGATAAGATATAGCAGGGAAATCCAAGCTTATAGGATTCTTTGAACAACCCCTCCAAAGCGTGGCAATTACAAACTCTCTGGAGTGACAGCAGTAAAACTGCATTCAACGGGAAAGCTGGAAACGTCCGTCTTCCCATTTTCTGTCCAAGTCTGAAGAACCAGGAAACAATTATTCTCTTTTTGCTTTCGTGGGTACGGGACCTGGCTTTTCGCATGACGAAAGTGAAGAAGCAGAGGGTTACACATTAGCAGGACGTTTACACCAACGGACAAAAGTAAGAACAGAATTGAGAATATTGTAAATGAGGAATTCTCCTATAACAGTGAAACAAAGTTGGAAAAGATGTAGAAAAACAGGAAATTTTAACACTTTTTGATCTCCAACTTGTTAACATATGTTAAAGAAGAAACACAGTTAATACGTCCGTACATAATTAACTACGTTAACTCACTCACTCATGGAACTGAGCCCTTCTTGAGAAGTAACCAAGTGTGCAGCTACTCAAGAACTTCCCAACGTCTTATAGAACACGAAAGTTCATTACCGTGTTCACAAGAGCCCTCCACTGGTCCCTTTCCTAAGCCAGACCAATCCAATCCATCCCATCTCTCTAAGATCCATTTTAATATTGTTCACCCATCTACGTCTTGGTCTTGCCAGTGGTCTATTTCCATCTGGCTTTCGCACCAATATCCTATATACAGTCCCCTTCTCCTTCGTTCGTGCTACATACCCTGCCAATAGCATCCTTCTTAACTTGATCGCTCTAGTTATACTAGGAGAAGAGTGCACGTTACGAATCTCCTCATTATGCATGGTACCTGTACCTACATTTTATATCATACTGCAAATTTTCGGCGCTCCTTTCTAGCATCAAGGTTTCAAAGATAAAATTTCAATATTTTTTCTGTTCTCTGAAATATACCTTCCCACTCTTGTTAACTTTCAAATTGGTGTTCAGATAGAAAGTCATCCAGTTTATCTCTGGTTGGTACAGTTTCTGTCGAGCGCTATTTGGGCATTACTGGATTATATTGTTTCCATAAAAAGCAAATAAGCTCTCTATTCTCTTCGCCACAAAAATGGCACACAAGAGGATATAAACAACAAGATCGGCAAATTTAAAATCCATTCAGTCGAGTGCCCATGGCTTCGTAATTAGAAATAACTCTGATGGAAAGAACTGTATCAGTTTGTACAAGTTAAAATTGTTACTGCTGGAAAGAAGCCATTAGTTTCCATTTGTGGGACATCACTCGGCCAGTGACCAATGGCATTCATTCAGTTCAGCAGTACTGCAGTTCAATTAGCTGTAATTAACTGACTGAACTATACGCCCTCCATTGTCTTTGCTGTCCAGCTCAGAGCCCGGTTCAATTTATAACGAAAATTTAAGCCTACTGATATGTAATTAAGTGGCCGAGAGTCTGAATCTCTTTGTCTGCCTAAACTTGTTTTAAACTGACAAATTAGATCTTGGTTTTGGTAAAGTGATGAATGAAGACTCCATTTAAATTCAGCAGCGACTTTTCAGAAACTTGTGAATACTTTGCTGGCATCAGTCACAGAAAAAAACTTATCTTGCTAATTCGTTATCCTATTTTGAGAGGGCAGCACAAACACTTTGGAACTGAAAGAATGAATTAATCACTGTTCGAGTAATCTCTTCTGGAAGTTTTGGTTTTTGTAGAGCGGAAATCTGCACCGATTAAACGCGTTGCTTTATAGTTAAAATGCAAACACTGTTTCCTGGATTTAAGGGATTTTATTAAACTCAGGATTATCTGTTCTGGTAATACTGAGTAAACGTTTAATCTAGTCAAAGGATCTCCAACCACAGCCATTCACAGCAGGAGCTTCGTGCCTACGGAAAGATTAATCCGTGACAGTGACAATTGTAAAACCTTCATAACAATTAAGAAAGTCGTCTTCTGGGATCTGGTGCGGTGTATTCTTTGTTTCAGCCGACGTTTCGGAGGAGTACTGCTCTCTGTATTCGCAACGCAATTCACCTGCCCTGAAGATGGAGGCGATACGTTCCTCCGAAACGTCGGCTGAAACAAAGAATATACGGCACCAGATCCCAGAAGACGACTTTCTTCATAGTAATCGCCGTGAAAACCTGAAAACGTACATATTCATAACAATTATTCATTGATGATCCCGAACTAGGAAGTTATTCCAGCTCCGGATCGGAGATAATTCTATCGATTTGGTCCAACTGAGTAGGTTATTACCTGAAGACGGTGACAGAATTCAGTCTTCGAAACGCTGTGTTTTGAAATATAACAGGACTGTGTTTTACATATAAAGGGCCGATGGATAATGTCCAGAAAAATAATATTTGTACTAATGTACCACTGTCACAAACTTTTGGATCTCAGTTACATGTACATTTAGGGGGAGCCATAGCTCAAGGGGTTAGTCGCTGGCTTCCCACCGCGGCGGCCCGGGTTCGATCTTGGGTTTTGTCAAGTGGGATTTGTGGTGGACAAAGTGGCGCTGGGGCAGGTTTTCTCTGAGTACTTCGGTTTCCCCTGCCAATCTTCATTCCACCAACTGCTCCACAATCACCCTCACCTATCATCTGGGGTTGGTACAATAGGCCAGGAGTGGCCGCAGTACAGGGGATTTAGTCCCACCCCACAAGAAATAAAAAAATACATATACATTTTATGTTTACTGGTATATATAAACTGCGATGTTAGAAAGAAATGAAAGAAAAAGACAGACGTGTAAGCCTGTTCGTAATAATGTTTTTTCCTTTGGCGCTACAGCCCCAATTTGGACCTTGCTCCACCTCCATGAAACTCTCCGTTTCACTTCGGTTTACTAGATCTAACACATTCGGTAGGACTCTTTGGGCGGGTGATCAGCTCGTCGCAAGGCCTCTACCTGTACACAAACACAGAAAAACGCACACACCCACATAAATACTGAACATCCATGCCCTGAGTGGGATCTGAACCCACGATCCCGGCTTCCGAGCGAGCGAAGACAGTGCATGCCTTAGACGGCACGGCTACCGTGGCCGGCCCGCAATATAATTACTTCAGTATAAATCCGTTTTATTGGGAAATACTCGCTATAAACTGTAAGCTTCTCCTGCTTGTACAGTACAGCTCAAAACAAGGTTGGAAAGCTCACCCTAGACTCTCGAGTTTCTAAAGAGTCGTACACTGGTGCTCACCAGCAAGTAAATGGTCAAGACGCCAGTAGCTGGTTACAAATCCTATGTATAAGTACAGACATAGAAGATGCCGCAGGCCTGTGTATGCTTCCGGAAGACACCCTCGAAAGCATATAGTTGACGCCCTTGCGAAAAGTAAAATGCAAAGCTGTCCCTGTATTTAACTAATTAAGCAGTCGCCTTGAAGGTGTATGGGGGAGTGGATGTCTAGATCCACATTTTCTTGACCTTGGCACTAGTTGGAAATGAATGTTTAGCTTCATGCCTCGGTCGCTTTACCCCCGGGAAAGAGCCACCGGTACTCAACGGATAGGAGGCTGAGTGGGTTTCAGCGCCGGTCTGAATGCTGTGGAGAAAAGAAAATTCTTGGCTACACCGGGACTCGAACTCCGACCCTTTGTCATCCAGCCCGTAGCCAGTCGCTATACCGACTACGTTATAACCGACGCTCTTGTAGAGTACACAATTGTTATGGCGGTCTATCTGTTGTATTGCTGTGTTTTGGCCACTAATTGCCTCAAAGACCACAAGACGTAAGTCCATGTGTATTGGCCATAAAATGTTGTTTTACTTTCCTCTTTAACTTTTGTCCAAAAAAATTTCACCCAAGTATTCAGTGAGTCACGCTAGATATATGCACAATAAACCTTGTACGTTTTAATACATCTCCGTTATTTATACTGGTATCAACCACAACTGGAACTGGTCGATAAATTTCATTAAAATTCAAAGTATAATATGTAATGAAGATGTATTCAGCGTTCTCGAGTTATTTCAAGTGGAGACACAGAAAGACGAGGAAAACTCAAGGGGCGCTCCGCAGCGCAGCGAAAACAAATCATCACAGCTTAGTTATAAACTAAACAGTGTTTATGCTTCACACATTCACCGCGTGCTTGCGAACGCTTCTACGCAGTTATATCATAGACAAAATGAATGTTTTTTTATCCTCCATGAAGGTTTCGATCCAGGCCTACAAGTTTCCTTCTGTTTCTTCAATTAGTATTTTGGTACTGGTTAATTTCATCGCTTCTGAGACTGTAAAATCAACTCTTCCGATGAGAATGGGAGGTAGGGGTGTTTCTACTGATATTCTGGTCGCGTTCTTCCTGTCGCTTTGAAACAATCTGTTTTTCAGAAAGTGCGGATCACGCTATGAGTTAATATCATCTTGCGGAAATTATAAAGCTGCTATGTCCTCCATAAACATCAGATTTTGCCTTGGAATATGAGGGTAAACTTACAAAAACAAAGCAGATTCAATTCAAGTTTGAATATCAAGTTGAGCGCGGAATCCGGGCCTGGAAAGAGGAATATTCAACAGCAGAGATGAGCAAAACAGGACCCGCGAAACAACTGAATTCAATTACATCATTGGGAAATTTGGCTTAAAGTTATATGGACCATACTAATAATCTTCGCTTTTATTTCACTTACACCACGCGTATTGTTAACTTTCTTCTGTATTCGTACGTTCAATAGAATGCATTCAAATCCGAAACCCTCTTTAACGTTTCGTAACAAGATATATTTACGGTGAATATTTGTTTGTTCCAAGTCCAAACCATCCAAACCGGAAATAACTCCGTTGTCGGTTGTCCTCAGCGGTTTATTCAATACACTCAAAGCCACCCTCCAAACATTGAGGCCATTTTCTAGAAAAGTTACCTGAGGAAGCGCCATGTTATGGCGACAACAGGCCCATTTAACTAGGAGGCTGGAGAAAGTTACGTAATGAGGAGCCTCTCAATGTGTACTCCTCCTCAAATATTATTAAGACGATCATCTATATAAGGATGAGATGGGAAAGGCATGTAGCACGCATGGGGAGTGCATACAGGGTTTTGACGGGGAAATCTATTGTAAAGACACTACTAAAATGACTTAAGACGTAATTGTGAATATGATAACGGATCTTCGGGTTCCATAAAATCCTGAGAACTTCTAGAGTGGCTGAGCGACTGTTTAGCTTCTCAAGAGGGACTCGACTTCATGAAGTTGGTTGGATAGTTCGTGCACAGGTTCTTCTGCGGTCTAAAGGCGCGTCCACATTACTCGTGCTCGTGTGACTCGCTAGAGCCGGCTTGTGTAGAACCAATGCCGTAGACTTCTTTTCGGAAGGTGCTCGGTTCTAATACCGGCCGGCATGTTATCTTCGAAGGTTTTTGGTGGATTTCCTCAGGTTCTCCAGGCAAATACTGGAACTGCACCTCTTTTATGCCGCGAACTAAAAAAAATAAAAACTCCGTGGTCTGTAGTCCGCAAGCAAACTATACCGACCGCTTGTTGGCGAATTTAGTCCCAGCTTTTGCGGGAGAGGGTGGTCTGCGCAGCGGAGCCCCACGGCCGTTAATCTCGGTTTTCTAGACCGGAGCCGCTATTTCCTTGAAAGAGCTCCTTAATTATTCTCACGAGGCTGAGTGGACCCCGTTCCAGACCCACTACTTCTCAGAAAATGTGACAACGCCGGGAACCGAACCCGCGATCCCTGGATCTGTAGCCAGGACCTCTGATCACTATACAAGAGAGGCGATCATTATGCCGTAACTGTTTCCTTCAAAATTGCTTCCCACATAAACATAGACTTACAGTTTAAATTAAACATAAAACTGAAAATAGATTAACATTTGCACGTTTAATTTCTGAATAAAGTCCTCTTTAAACGAAATTAAAGACACGACTAACGTGTTGACTTCCCACATAAGGAGATAAAAAAGTGATGAATGTTTATACACGAAGAGAAGAAATACGGAACCGTACACTCAGGATGGTTATTGAATTCAGGAAGAGATATTGTATCGCCTGGAGTAAATATAAAAAAAAGCAAACAAAACACATCCCTTGGGCAAACTGATAACACTTGAAACTTCCGCGCATTTCTCGTTCTGCTAGATTACTCACCTCTTCCTCTTATATTGTGCGGCGTTGTCATGGCAGCAGATTCGCTTTTGTTCTCTAACATATGGTCTTGGCACCTCATACAACTTCTCAAAATGTTTCCATTGTTTGGTTATAGAATTAGAAGCAACCTTGTTTCCATTGTTTGTTTTAAACTGCGATATTCTATGTTCAGTCAGCCATATCTCCAAAGCAACTAAGTTAAAACACCATTTCTTTATTGTCTTGTTTACACGATAGGAGGCTCTGCCTCTCTATTACCATGTTCCATCTCCCAAAAAAACATTACGGAGCTCCATCGAATTTGGTCTCCTCAGGTGAAACGTTGGCTCCTATCGATTCACTCCTGCACTAAATGAAGCACAAACAAGGCTTCCTCGAACATCTCATACGAATCATTGTAAGAAAAATATAAGCTCTGTCTAACATAAATAGACCGCATTAAGTTGCGCAATTTTCGTATGAAATATTCTGTAGACATGGTGGTAATGGGGAAAAGTTCGTCAGAGTTTTGGTGGGAAACCTGAAGGATAGAGAACACTGGGGTTACCCAGACGTAGATGAGAGCAAGGCGAACTCATAAGCCTCTTTGATACGATACGAACTGCATAGGAAAGGAAAACATTATGTGATCCCATAAGCATTCTTCTATTTTTTATAATAACGAAAGTAGACTAAAATGGATCTTTGAGAAACAGCATGCGGCATTAAGAACTAATTCATCTGCCTCATGATAGACACCAGTGGCTGGCTCTTTTGAATGCAGTAACGAATCTTCTAGTTCCGCAAAATGCTGGGAATTTTCTGAGTGGCTGAGCAACTGTTGGCTTCTCAAGGCGGACTCGGCTCCATGGAGTTAGTTACTTCAAAAGTAATAAACAGTCGATAAACTAGACAAATTTGCTCCTATAATGTAGCATCTCTACTAGTGGCCGCGCTATAGCTGAAGCGGTCAGTTGCTGGCTTCCCACCGCGGTGGCCCGGGTTCGAGCCCGGATCTGGTAATGTGAGATTTGTGGTGGACAATGTGGCGATAGGGCAGGTTTCCTCCGAGTACTTCGGTTTCCCCTGCCAATCTTCATTCCACCGATTGCTCCACAATCACCATCATCTGGGGCTGGTACAATAAGACAATAGTGACCACAGTACTAACAAATGGACTCAGTCTCATCTCACTAAGAACATCTGTACTACCAACAGAAAGTACGGTTCTACGAAACGTTACAGCTGTATTGTTAATATCAGTTCCAACAGTCCAGTTTGCATCCACTTAATGTAGACTGCTATGAGGGACATACAGTGTGCCGGAAGGGAGCACTTACTGGACCTCAAAGTCCACAAGCTGTGCTAAGTGTTAACAAAAAGTCATCATTCCTTACTGCCACTACGCAGTCGCCCCATGCATTCCGATCATGTCAACTCCGCGAATGGGCGCTAAGTACTTCTGTCTCTAGGTCGAACAAATTTTCTCTTCGAACATACGACTAGTACTGCCACGTAGCAGAATGCAATCTTTCTTTCAAGGCCACCGGACATGTAGAGCTCGATTACTGTGTGACGGCACAAAACTGCGAGAAGGAGGGGAAGTGAGGGGGAACTAGACAGGGGAGTGAGTAAGTCCATTACGAGTCACTCCAACGCAGAAGAAAACTTCTCTACACCTTCGGGGTAGTGCTACAAACAGAAAATCACTCAACTTGGTTGTCAGCAGAGACCTGAACTGTCTGTTCTTCATATTTACTTTAAGGGTATATGGACTCCTCCATTTCGCCCAGACTCAAAAACTGTCTTCGGCGCGTATACCATTACAGTATACACGTATGTAGTTGAGCTGTACCTAAATTTCCATTTCAGGTGAGTTTGGACATGAATGCTGCAGTATGCCGCACTGCACATCCAGTGACAAGCCACAACTGGGATAGACGTAATCTCATGGGTTCTATCTGCAGTCCCTCGAACACAGAACTTAATGCATCACACCATGTCCCATAATTTCGCCCGAAGCAGCACTGCAATCAAATCGTGACCGTGGAAGCATTTCCATCGCTGGATGTGAAATAATTATGATCGAATATTGGACTTCACTGCCGGTGACAAGATGTCCTCCAGCTGACGGCAGCATGGACAGCACATAACAGGACACTCATTGCCATAATCGATTTTAGCAAGATCTGCAACGGAAATGAGTTCCCATTCTGCCTATACAAAAGTACGTTACTCACGAAAAACAAGTAGTTCTCTTCCTTGTTCCTATTTATTTGCTCAATTCGCACCAATTACTCCACGCTAGGATAACTCTGCTTACTGTTTACTTGACTTAATATTCAACCCTGAAGATGGAAGCGGTAGGCTCCTCCGAAACACAGGTAAATAACTTGTAGATCATCTAGTGGAATGTTCCAGAAAAACAGTATTTTTCCTTTCCCACGGAAATTAGTCCTTCTTTAAAAAAATCCGCCCTTTTTTGGAATCCCGGTGTCCATTACCGCAGTGGCAAGAATCCGACATTTGTAATTCTGGTTCTAGATGACTTCATTCCACATCTTCTGTCCCTTACGGTACTGTCATATGTTAGTGACCAGACATGGGGTTTGGACTGATAATTGGAGTTTCTGGACTCTTTTAACTCGTAACTATAGGCAAATATAACATTTAAGGATCTGCAGATTCTAGAGCTCACTAGAACTGCAGAATACATTAAAGCTTCTACATCTTAACCAGATGTTGCTTGGTTATGGTTGCTAACAATGGAGCTTCTTCAGCTTCTGTGCTCATGTCCTTGCTGCATGACTGCTGGCTTACAGCTCACTCATGACAGCAACTAACGGCAACTCCTAGTCATGAGTGGATAAATTTCCCGATGGTCCTCGCTATATAGCCTTCGGACGGACACCAAAGAATACTCGTTTATCGAGCATTTGCCTAGCAACGAACGTCTCTTCTGGCTTCACTACTCCGCCTTTCTGGTGTCATGTCAAAATATAAGCTTATGTATCCGAAGTGGTTCCCTCTCTTCAGATTTTCAATTAAAATTCTGTTTCCGGTTCTATTTAATATATTCTGCATTATATATTACGTTAATATAAAATTGTACAATTATTGTGTTCCTGGACATTGTCTATGATCCTGGTTTTTAATTCGAAGCACAAGGTTCCAGAGACTGGATTCTGTCTCCGTCTTTAGTTGAAAAGCACTCAGTTGCGGCCAATCGATAGAGCTGGTCACTATCTCCGGACACCAGCACTAACACAAGATAGGATATACAAACCAAGCACTGCAATTATTAATTCAGAATTCTAGCTAGCGTCTCACTACATATTACGATATTTGAAGTAGGGTAGACGTCACGAGCTCTTGCCAGAACTTCTTATGGCTATTATTATTACTATTTTTGGTTATTATAGACTTCTTCCACTAACTGTGACGAATGTGTCGGGGGAAGGCGCCGTGGGGGAGAATAATGCGAATACGCCACTGGTCCTTATTTTTGTCCCTCAGCGTGAGGTTGCAAGACCCGACAGCATGTCGCCCTTGGCAACATGAAGTAATCCAGGCAGTAAACTCTTTAGATCAGTAGATTTTATTCCTTTGTAGCCTACTTTCCTTGTTTTTAAAAATGAAAATAGACTTATGTGATATCAATGGTAACTGTGTCTGTGAATCCCCCCCACAATTAACTTTTGACTGCCTCAACCCATCTTTATTAAACTTGGTGTGTATATCATGGCACCTGAGCCCGTCCCAAGTACGCTGAGCAACCACAAGATGTCACGTTGCCTAGGCGCATGCCTAAGTTTGGACCTTAAAGGGTGAAAATAATAGAGAAATCTGGAGAAAATTACATAACGAGGAGGTTCATAGTCTTCTCTCAACATCAAAATAGTAGTTACCATGCGGATGAAAAATGTATTGCTTGGTCCGCTTCAAGGAGAGCTGGAGGTTGAGATACATAGAGGAATCTTTCTTTAGCCTGCTTCCTTATTTTGAAAAATTCAAAGTAGGCTTATGCAATCTCCATGCTGTAGTTCTGTGTATCTGTGAAACCCACCTATTAAATTTGGAATACCTGAACCAACCATTACGAAACTTTTTTGAAAAAAATTAAATAGGTGTATGCGACCTCCATGCTGTCTGTCTGTCTGTGAATCCCCCCCCCATTAAGTTTTAATGCCGAAACCGTCTTTTTGTGGCAACTGAGCCCATCTCAGTGGCGTACTATATAAATCTGTCCCATTTGTCTGGTGTCCGTATGCGTATCCGTCCTATTGTTGTTAGTCAAATGCTCGGTAAAGTATATCCCTCCATTCATTGCTGGGCAACGGTTCGGTAAGCATGTTCCTGCGGTAAAGAATAAACTCAATGACAGAACAGTTGTTCGACGCGTATTTCTGTGGGTCTATAGTTGCTAGATAACAACCCGGCAAAGACTTTCCCTCGTCAGCGAAGAATTGTAGGAGGCGTTTTCTGTGCGGTCCGTGTCGAATCAAAGGAAATTAGGCAGTTAAATCTTCCAATAACTTTTTGTCAATGTTACAGGTAGACCTAAGTGTCAAGTACCCTGACGTCACACCCTGTTGATGGAACTGGCCTATGACAGCAAATGAGACGGGTGAGAGAATGAGGAATGACATTATTATATGGGATCATGATATGTCCTTATATATATAGTATATAGAAAGTAATGTAAAGCCCGCTCCGCGTCAGTTGCGACAAGTTCATGAGAACGCCGACGGCTTGCATGTAAATTCTGGCACTTCATTCTCAGCGTGGCTCTCTCAACTTAAGAGTCAAGAGCTGCCCAGCTCAAGGACGGATGTAAGGCCCCTAGGCGAATCACATTTTGTCGAATCGCACCATTGGAAATTTTCCAACCCGCTATTTGCACACTTCTTTCAACCTTCCGCATATAACAAAATTATGCAGAAAACAAGCAGAAGTCATACGGAATCAAGAGAATGCAAATGTTCCAGGGTATACTGCAAGGTAAAGCCAGACATAGAAAATATAAGTGGCTTAAACTTGGCGGTGGCCAAGCTTACTACCGTTCAAGTGACTAAGCTGCCGTTGTAGCATAAGATACGTAAGAAATGCGTGATCTGGTCTGCAAAGCCTGTACTGACAGAGGAAGTGTGTGTAGTGCAAAAGCAAGAATTTTTCAATATCACGCTACATGTGCGAAATGTACACTTGAGGGAAGGCCAAGCATATTCATAAGAGACAAACCCATCTTCTCGTCAGAGAGGATGTTACATAAGGGCTATAACCACAAGGGTTCAGTTGAAAAGAAATAATTTCTGATCGTGAGCCTGAAGGAGCTTGGCGCCAAGACGAGCTCTTTGGCGGTAAACCGCCAGTCATTAAGTAACGCTGACTATGACTTTGACATTTGTCGATGGCCGTAGGCACGCGCATTTGTTCTTGGCCACGGTTTAAGTGCGACAAATGACGAAACTTCCCGTGGATTTTCAACCATCATTTCCCATTAGTATTCTATAGGAACGTTCGATTTTGAAAAGAAACTGAGAGAAACCACAGGAATAGAATGCCATAAATTTGGTCAACGAAGAAGAAGCAACAGCAGCAGTAATAGCATTATTATTATTATTATTAGTAGTAGTAGTAGTAGTAGTAGTAGTAGGGATAGGAGTAGTAGTAGTACTATTATTATTATTAATAGTAGTCGTAGTAGTGCGAGGAATCGTAGGAGTAGTAATAGAGGCAGGCGCAGACGTA
>NW_019736403.1:200466-228436 GCF_002891405.2 Cryptotermes secundus
AGTAGTAGTAGTAGTAGTAGTAGTAGTAGTAGTAGTAGTAGTAGTAGTAGTAGTAGTAGTAGTAGTAGTAAAGCACTAAAGGACTGCACAATTGCCTTACTACCTCCATTTCCATGCTCTGCATTTCTAGTCTTTTCAATTTAAATTGTACCTTAAAGACTGCTGCACCATTTACTGTATTTGAGGGATGAACCTTTCCACTTTACGCTCCGAAGGCCGGCTTCGGAGCTAAATTCCGAAAGATGCGGTTTGACGGAGAGGGCTCACGTTAGCAGCACTGTGAGGAGCAGCCTGCATTCCCGCCTTATGACCATGTGAGGGCAATGATTCAGTCCAGTTCAGTTCAAAAAGAAGAGAAGAGATTCCTCTACAATATTTTCTAGCTTATTCAACGACATGATATCAACTGCATTATCGTGAACGGTCAGTCTGTTAATGTATTAAAAGTAGATCTCCATGAAGCTGTGTGTAAAGAATTAGACTGACTGGAGTCCCTTGGTTATCTCATGTGAAGAAGTAAATAATTTCTGAGTTCCATGAACGACTGAGACTTTTTGATTAGGTAAGCAATCATTGGTTTTTGAAGAACTCTGCTTCCTCCCTTTAAACATTATACAAGAGATAGGACCAACCCTGTACTGTCTTATGCTGTTTATTTTGCACTTCCATCTTCCCCTTTGAGCCAGTAGGAATTCTATTTACGAAGAGGTGCCTGCAGACAAAGGAGCGCTGTTCGTTGCAAACCGAAACAAAAGAATAAATCCAAAGGTAGATGTAATGAGAATGCTTTGTATATTATTGTTTGCGGAAGTGCCCTACTGTGTGGATCTGTGCGAATTCTGATTGTGTTTATGGAACAATGCTTGAATAATGGTTGCTCGTGGTGAGAAAGCGGATGTATTTGTAGTACGAATTATTCTGCACGACGAACGAGACGATATTGGACACCATTCATTACTCTAACGGCGAAATTATTAATTAGTCAAACCCCATCCAACATCGAACATAGACGAGTTTTACAGAGCCGAGAATTGAGATCAGTGGCGTAGGAGCTGCCCTGAAAGCAAGATAAGGTAAGGTAAAATGTAAGGTGCCGGTCACGGTAGCCCAGCGGTCTAAGGCATGCACTGTCTTCGCTCGCTCGGAAGCCTGGATCGTGGGTTCGAATCCCACTCAGGGCATGGATGTTCGTATGCGTTTTTCTGTGTTTGTGTACAGGTAGAGGCCTTGCGACGAGCTGATCACTCGCCCAAGGAGTCCTACCGAATGTGTAAGATCTAGAAAAACCGAAGTGAACGGAGAAGTTCATGGAGGTACGCCTAGGCCCACTGGGGCTGTAGTGCCAGAAAAAAAAACATGTAAGGTAAAGCTGACCTTATGCCATGAAGACGTATGTGGAAGTGGATGTTTAGATCCACGTTTTCTTGACCTCGGCACAAGGTGGAGGTGAGTGGTCAGCTTCACGCCCCGGCCGCTTTACCCCCGTGGAAAGGGCCCCGGTATGCATTGGACAGGGGGCTGGGTGGGCCCCACAGCCGGTCTGGAAGACGTGGAGAAGAGAACATTTTTGACCCTACCGGGATTCGAACTATGACTTCGGAATTTCAGCAAGCAGCCAGCCGCTATGCCGAATGAGCTATCCCGGCTCAAAATTAAGATAAGGTAATTACAATAAAACGTGAAACAACACTTCAACTATACCTAATTTATTTCATTTTTACTGATCAAATGCTATTACGTCACCGATATGTTTCGATCATATGACGACCATCTTCAGATTGAGACAGGAACTTGTCGGCGATATAAGAGTATCTGTTCTGTAACAATAAAAATATACACATTTGTATTGTGATTTTTATTATAATATAATCGGCAAAAATGACTCCAATGAAATGTTAAGTAATTTATCTCTGTGCTTGTATCACGCCGGGAAGAGGTACAGAGAAGCGGAAATTAAAACCCACACCCTTTATCCACGGCGACAGACCTAGGTGAGGGATCAGCCGCACTCCTGGAGGCAGAGCCCACAGTATCCACAGGACAGAAGGTGAAGGTTGTGTGGGACTTAGAGTCATTCTGAAGGCGGGCTAGAAGACAGCAAAAGAAAACACCTCCCAGTCCGAGAGAAGAGATTGTCACGTGATTGAGTGTGTTTATAGGCGGAGTTGGAATGGTAACTGGATTTGTTCAACACTTATAGACCGTAACTACACGTCCTATCGAGCTATCGCTTCTTCACACACATTTCGCAGTTCACTACAGTCTGCTATATCGTCACCAGTCGTTGCCTCGTGATGGTTCCAACAATATCCTCTGCTTCCGTGCTCACGTTCTCACCGGCTGGCAACTCTCTCACAACTATCTCATTTCGGAAACTAACTGGCAGACTGCTGGCCATTTCACACAACCTCTTACCCTTCTAAGTACCGTCTCCAGACTATATCGTAATCGCAGCGGTTTCTCGATATATAGCTTCCTCACAGACTACACAGAAAACACCTCTCCCAGTTACTTCACTGTTCCGTGTTATGAATCTGTCGTGATCATTACCTAGCAACGGCCGTTGATTACAGAGTCATTACGTAGCAATAGCTGTCTTATAGCTGCCTATTTCAAGGTCGTTGCTTAGCAACGGGTCTACAAGTCACAATATATCTTGTTATTTTCAGAATATTGTATTTAAGCATCCCGCTGCATTAATGTACGTATCTTTGTACGTATATTTTTCAGTTCTAAATGCAACTTATTATCTAGTCATCTTCCTTCCTCACATTTTCGGCCGCATACGGCCATCATCAGGTGTTGGTCTGTTTCGCTAAAACTGTTGCCCTGCATGTCAGAGTTTATGTATTGCTTGCAAATGCGTTCACACAAACGATTGCTCTCTTCAATTTACGTTCGTAAATAAACGCTGAAACTGAACGCAGTTTCAACGCCAGAGCTGGTGCATGTATGAACGTAAGTACTCGTATGTACTTAGACGCTTGTACATTTACATTTTCGCCAAGTATAATTAGAATGATCAAGTCAGGAAGGATGAGATTGGCACGGCATGTAGCAAGAATAGGGAGGAGAGGAATGCATACAGGATATTGGTGAGGAAACCGGAAGACCAAGACGTAGGTGGGTGAACAATATTAAAATGGATTTTAGAGAGGTGGGATGGGATGGTGTGGGCTGGATCATCTGGCTCCGGATAGGGACCAATGGAAGGCTTTTGTGAACACGGTAACAATCTAACGGCTGATGTATTGCGTATTAAAGAGCCCATCTGATCCGAGACCGAAAAAAGCCAAATGTGAAAATCAATCATTAAAAAATAAAAAGCCAATAACCTCCTTGTGATATTAAATGTACTGCTACTGCGTAGGTGCTGCTCTGAAACAGCCAACCGAACTTCCTGCCTTCAAGTTCTTGAGTGTCTGTGGCAATGGACTTTTGCCCAAAGAGATCAAATCGTTAAGCCGGCAAGAGGATTTCGCGTCATGAAAATGCAGCTTCACAAACAACAATTTCACCTGGCCTGGTGACGTACGCCATCATTACTCTGGAAGTAACATCTTCCTTCAAGAAGTCTCATTCTCAGTTACTTGAGGAAGCTGACGGTAACGTGGTCACAGTACTTAAGGACACTCGAGCAGTGTTCCCAGGAATGCCACCTATGTTTGAATGCGCGTGAGTGGTCAGAAGAGGATTAATTTGAAGGTGATCACAATTACTTAATGTATACTACATAAAGTAACTACAAAACTTTAATTTTGCCTGTGAACGTATGAATTTGAAACTTGGTCTCTGACATCAAGGGAGGAACATAGAGTGAGGGGGTTTCAGAACAGGGTACTGAGGAAAATATTTGGATAAAAGAGAGATGAAGTGATAGGAGGTTGGAGAAAACTGCATAATGAGGAGCTTCAAAACTTGTTCTCTTCGCCAAGTATAATTAGAATGATCAAGTCAATGAGGATGAGATGGGCAGGGCATGCAGAACGAATGGATAAAAGATGAATTCATGCAGGGTATTGGTGGAGAAAACCGGAAGGAAAGAGCCCACTAGGGAGACCAAGGCATAGGTGGGTGAACAATATTAAAATGGATCTTTGAGAGATGGGATGGGGTGGTGTGGGCGGGATCATCTGGCTCTGGATAGGGACTAGTGGAAGGCGTTTGTGAACACGGTAATGAACCTTCGGGTTCCATAAAATACTGGAAAGTTCTTGAGTAGCTGCATAATTGGCGGCTTCTCAAGAAGGGCTCAGTTCCAAGAATTAAGCATATATAAAGTAAATACTTCACCTTATGATGGCTCTATAGCGTTGAAATGCCTTATGGGAGCTTTCGCAAACGATTATTATACAACACTCTGACATCACATAGACTCAATAGCTCTAAACGCTAATAGCATCGGGGAGAATTAAGACCACACGTTTTAATTGGATTTGATTTTATTTTGCACATGTCCATAAGTTATACCTCTACAGATTTCGTGGAACCAGAGTTAATTAAACACGCACATAAATCCGTTCGACGAACCACTATGACATTTATTTTAATTAGGATCGTGTACCAACTTACCGAAAACAATTATACCGTGAAGGTACGCATTCACCTAGAAGACAAACATTATGAAGCTCCTCATTATGTGATTTTCTCCGGATTCCTCTATTACTTTCTCCCTTAAAGTCCAAACTTCATCCTCAGAAGTGTGTTCTCGGGCATGCGCGGAGGCAACAAGATATTTTCTGTGTATTCAGTGATCGGGAGGTCCATGACAAGTACTTTGGAGAGCAGGAGGGTCCGACCAACATCCCAGAAATGTTTTACAAACGGCGCTGTGTTGTTTTAATCAGAAATCCGATTCGGGTTTGCAACACAAATTATCCACTACTCCATTAGCCGTCCTGACTTAGTAACCTGGAACTTGAAACTTGGAAATTGAGTTACATATGCGGAATGTCACATTAGTGGTGAAGGAGATACGGCGAACCTGCCAGCCAGGTCCACCGACTTACACTAACACACCATCGCTACATCCTTTGCTGCTAAGCAGCAGTGATTCTGTAACACTTCGGAATTGTTACATTGTTAGTACGCGGAGCTCCTACGAAAAACACAGCCACCATTTAATGTACGAGTACTTGGGATACTATACTATTATACCGTTATAACGTAACACAACCGCTGAAACAGTCTGTGACATTTTCCACATCGGCCAAAGTGCATCTAAGGAGCAAATATTGTTCCCGTGTATTATTTATTATTATTATTGGAGGGGGTGGGTTTCCCCATGCACCGCGACCAGTGGTCTATTGTACGTCCCCCTGTGATATTCTACCAGTCTCTATACCCTACCGATACTGGTGCGTGCCATCAGTCCCGACTCAGCCAGCGAGTTCGGCCTCTACTAGCTCAGCGGTATCTACATGCTTCCCCCATCTATCAGAGGCGTTAGAGACTATTGTTGGGCGGGAAATGTCCTTAATAATTTGGCTCAGAGGCCTCCTTGAGACATGAGGTTCTTTTACGTGCCGTAAAGCTACGACACGGGACCCACGGCTTAAAGTCCCTCCCGGAGGACTTGTTCCCTGAATATTTCCGCCCTTAAAAATTCCACGACCTCCGCCGGGTTTGAACCCGCGTACCTTGAGTCATGAGGTGGGAACGTTACCCCTAGACTACGGAGGCCGCTATGTTCCCGTGTAAGTCCCGATATCGTGACCTCTTTCTATAAATATTCTGCGCTAATTTACTGTTATATAAAAGTTCAAACTTACCTTAATTGTCTGAACAATATTAAGTAAGACACTGTCCTGAGTTTATGGCTACGTGACTAATAACGGGTTCCGGACTGGATGACTGGATTCATTGGCACCTTTTACCATCTCTCTTAATCACATTCAATTATAGCGCTATCTTCACAAAGCACTATGACACGTTCCGTTCTGTTTCTCGTTCCACGACTTCGTTGTACTCCGTTGTACTCCGCCAACTCAAGGTCAAATCACATTGCGACTGACGGTCGGTCGGTCAGTCAGTGAGTGAGTGAGTCAGTCAGTCTTAGTGTTGAGCCCCACTTTATTACTGTTTGAAAGTTACGGTTTTTTTTTGTGGGACGTCCTCTCTGACGACAGGACGGATCTGTCTTTTGTATATGCTAGTGACCCTCCTCGGGTCCCAGTCCCTTGGGTCTCGCGACCATATTTTACTGTCTCGGATTTGACACTTCCTTTTCGTTGTCTCCTACGACTTGCAGGGTCACGGTGGCGGTATTCGACCCCGCCTCCACACGGGTCACTCCGCCAACTCCTTTCTGTGCCCTCTTATAACTACCCGGCACGGGCCTCATGGAAAACATTTATTCTGTTATGAAGAATGCCACTTTATTAACCTGTTAACTAGCAATGGGCATGGCGCGGACCACATAGAAAACGCTTCTTACAACACCCCACTGTTGCGTGCCCGTATTTCGGGCGTTGTCTAGGAATTGGTCTACGTGTCACAATATAACTAATAAAGTTTCACTTATGTACGTGATGTTCGCAACTTCCCAATCAGGTGTTCCTTCTTCATGGCATGCATTTCTTTTGCCTTCCCTTACATTTCCTCAACTGTATGCTTCTGAATGAATGTTAAGACCTGCGCACATGCCAAGTGGAATGTGCAGTATTAGTTTTACGTAACTTTATGCTTCACGAGACGTACGGAAGAGCAACGTGTCCCGATTGCACGAAGTCTGAAGTCAGATCAATGTAAACTGGTGGCCAAGTTCAGATGCTTGTTACACTAGAAGCAAAACTAATTCAATGTTTGGCCACGCCATAACTCAAGCGGTTAGTCGCTGGCTTACCGCCGCGGCGGCCCGGGTACGATCCCGGGTCTGGTCAAGTGGGATTTGTGGTGGACAAAGTGGCGCTTGGACACGTTTTCTCCGAGTACTTCGGTTTCCCCTGCCAATCTTCATTCCACCAATTGCTCCACAATCACCCTCACCTATCATCTGGCGCTGGTACAATAGGCCAGAAGTGGCCGCAGTACAAGGGACTTACTCCCACCCCATTAGCAACAAAGAATTCAACATTTGTTTTAATACAGCTCAAAGTAATAAAGACATTTTGTACACTAATCCTGCGGAATATATGTACCATCTGTATCAACTTTCACTTCAATCGATTCACGAATTCTTAGTTGTTACCTCTTTAAAAAGTTCGTATTTACAAAATTTGTATTGTCACGTGTCACAGTGACTAAGACGCGGGTTTGAATTGGTAATTGGATTTATTTGATACTTACAAGTCTAACTACAAATAATTATTACATTATTGCTTCTTTACAAAATTTACAATCACTCCACAATAAACCTCTCCATCTATCTGCACTGGTGCTCACGTATTTAAAACATGAACTTTTAGACCGCACTCCAAATATTACGCATGAATAAAATCTTCTAATCACACGTCAAGTCTTCACAGGCCGACTTCTAATTCCTCTGTACTCCTAGTTGAAATTGCCTCTGAACTCGCGGAACGAGCGTAGAACCGCGTCAGGCGTCAGGTTCTCAGCAAACACGCGGTGTAAGCTGACGGCATATATAGCAATTTTGTGTACCTATTTAATGTTTGGTTTACTTTCGGCCTTCAAGATGGGGGCGACATGCTCCTCCGAAACGTCGCTTGATTTTTAATCGCCTACATGGCAATAGCGACTGCCTACTTGCTGGGCGACCGTAGGGTCAGATTTCGAGTCCCGCTAGGGTGAAAAATTTTTTCTTTTCCACCTCGTCCATATCGGCTCTGGGGCCCACTCAGTTTCCTATGAAATGGGTACGCGGAGCTCTTTCCCCGGGGGGAAAGCGGCTGGGGCGTGAAGCTGACCACTCACCTCCAACTACTGCCGGGGTCAGGAAAATGTGGATCTATACATCCACTTTCCCATACGCCTTCGAGGGTGGCGCTTAAGCACTTTACTTTTACATGGCATTATATTTCAGAAGAGAGAAGTCTTTCTAGAAATCCTGTTTCATCTGCTAGGTTATTAAAGGTGAATTCTTCAAGGGTTGAAAATAACCGTACTTGAGGGAAGAAGGGCGTCATTACGTGGGGCTGAGCCTCGTCTTTCGCAAGAGACTCACTCTGCTTGCCTGTCTCAGACCCGCGAGAAATTTCATCCCGAAAGCGATATAAGTTCCCGATCGCGTAGAATTTATGAAGCAACGATTCTTATGTACAGTTAAGCCAAAGGACAAGGGCTGCAATGACGAAATGCTACATGAAAGAACTCTGGAATCGACAAACTGAGTTTGAGTGAATGCAAAATTTTACAAAAAAAAAGAAAAAAAAAGTAGAAAATTTTTATAATTCATTTAGATCGGCAAATTTTAACGCCTGCTGCGAAGACCTGCATGCGATCTCGAACGTATCTCGCTGATTATTGAACAAAGCGAGAATCGTTTGACACTGAAGGAGAGAAAAGTGAAATGCACTTTTTATATCCGATACACTTTATGCATACGCCGTGAAGTTTACACGATAATTACGCAGAAGTTAGTGATCGTCCTAGCACTGTTATGGTTGTCTTCGTTTATTTCCGAGAATGCATATTCAACAATTAACAAGATCTTCCGAGCACACGCCAAGATCACGTGGTCTTTAATATTATTATTTATAGCCCGTCTGACGTCAGTCCTGTGGTATTTGGTGGGTAATTTGTGGAAAGACAATTTCAATTGCATTTACCAGTGCTTTTGCTAGAAATAATCTGTTTTAAGTTACACATGAGAGAGGACTAGAAGTAGGCATTCATGAATAGAAAATGTAGAGGAAATTAACAGTAAAGGCAACGGAATTATCCTGCCATGTCTATATTTCCTGACTTGTTTTTTGATAGACGGTCTAGGGGAAGGCTTCGAAGTAAAGCGATTATTACTAACAGCTGGAAGGAAAGCCACTCCCTGACTACCAGTTGCTGAAACGCTGAGCAATAGAGAAAAAAGGTTTATATTCCCCGCGGAAGATGAGTGAGTGAGAGAGAGTGTTGTTTTGTACTATGTCCCAGAAAACGAAGTGTTTGAGGTTCTCTTTCTACAATTACTATTCCGAGGCCGAGGAAAGAGGTCCCACGAGTCGTCTGCTCCACAGCTCCCGCGGGCTGTTAATCTTCCCACATTCCCCTCCAAATCGTTTGCCTTTCCGTTCAAACGAATGCTGGCAATGATAGTGTTCGCTAACGACAAGCATTTTAAGCTGGTTTACGAAGGCCAAAGGGAAATGTATAATACAACAATATACAGAAATGAGAAAGCCTCGAAACCAGACATCCACACTGTTCACGGGGCTCCATTTCGACGCTTCATTGGCCATTGCGTAGAATGCCCCAAAATCTGAAGCAAAACGTGAAATGTTTATCTTCAGTCGTCGCCTAGGCATTCCATTCAATGCCATACTTGACACGGACCACGTGTTAAATGGGAACTGAGTAAGTGAAACAGGCCACACATCCTCTGAACCCTGTAACGCAACGAAACGTAACGTAAACAAACCCAACTTTACTATATTTATTGAATGTTTTAACATATTTTCTTCCTGTTTTTTTAATTCAAAAAATAACTTCTCGGAGACTGGACTCGTGTCTCCATCCTCAGGCAAAAGCCTACTCAGGTCCGGAGATAGGGACTAACTACTGACGGGACTCAACTAAGTAGGATTTTACCTGAGGACTGAGTCCAATCTCCGAAACGCTGTTTTTAAATAAAGAAATAGAGGGGTGCATAATGTCCAAGTAGTTATAATTGTATTAATATTGCCATCGGCACAAACTTCTGGATGTTACTTACGTAAACTCATGTAATCTAAGCTAAACTAATCTAACCAAACCTAACAGAACCTCATCTCATAAATAACTATTTCTGGGTTAATATTGAGATTTTCATCGCATTGTGACATTAAAAAATAAAAATGTCTGACCTGCTCTTATAATAATCCCCTATAATATTTGTTTGAAGCTGTAACACTTCATTTGTCTTTAAGAATGATACTAGTATATCGGTTCGAATAGTGTTTGTTTCCGTCGTATTAACACTTTTCCTAAATCAGTTGAAAAATTCTACAGAATACCCACGAATTATACACAATGTCTATTTGAGACTCTACAACCCTTGTGGATTTTGCCATTTTTTCAGTTTGTTAATCTATATACAGTAGATAGGACTCCTTGGACGGCGGAACAGCCCGCCGCAAGGCCGCTACCTACACACAGAACAACACAAACACAGAATAAACGCACACAGACATCCATGCCTGGAATGAGATTCGAACCCACGATCCCAGTGTCCCGAGTGGGCGTAGAAGATTCATGCCTTAGACCGCGCGGCCATTGTGATCGGCTATAAAATACCTAAACAAAATATAAAAGAAATAATCAAAATTCACAAATTTCACACTCTACCTAAAATTATCAGGCGCTCCTTATGTACCATATTAACAACAAGGCTTACCGTAGATTAATGCCAAACACATGTATTGCCCATACGGCTTATCTGTCTCTTTCTACTTGACAGTTCATCTGCAAGGCCACGGTCAGACCCAATGTCTGCATGCGTGCATTTTGCCATGTCTCTTCCCTTCTCTCTTCTGCGCACCAATTGAACATATGAAAAAGTGTGAGCAGTATGTTAAACTGCCGCTTCCTAACGGCTTTGGGTCTGAAGAGCTGGGGAAATGGTAGCGAGCAAGCGGGGAGAGCAATTCACGAATGAAATTTGAATTGTGATCTCATTTGCCGTTATGTACCGCGCTCAGTGTACTCTGTGACTTCTCCACCTCGTCGCTACTTCATTCTCCACTTCTGAAGTCGTATCTGATACAAACTGTAGACCAACTTTTCCTTTAAAATATAATAAATTCCCTTCAAAGTGCCTGAATCTGTTGCCCATAAAGCACTAAGCTCATTACATACAAAAGTACATAAAATTTAATATCGAAGCGTTCGTATTGAAACTTCAACTTTATATTGCAAAAATGTTTATATTCTGAATGTGTGAAAATTACGATAGATTGGGAAAGATGTATGACATGCAAAACGGGACGAGAAGTAGCAAAAGCAGTTCTAATATGCTGAGATATAATAATTATCAAACATGCTATTTTGTGACTTTTTAGCAAACTACTCTGAATTGGAAGGGATATGGCGCCGTACATTGTTGTAAAACAAATTTCCGTGACGTAACATTTCAGGAGGTAGTAGAGTTCAGAGCGACAGCCCTCAGATCCTCAAACCTCACATCTTTAAAATTTATTTTGTAATTCCCGTGAACCTAACAATTTCTAATGAGGTAAATTTTAAACTATCAATCAGTCTGAACAAAAAGTTCGTGATTGCAACTGAGTCGATACGTCGCGGTGCACTGGAGACTTGTCTCTTTGTTCCTGTACGACTGGAGTCATCGGCAAATTAAACAGTCGGTAGGACACGACCGAAATAAAATGCACTAAACACTGTAAACTTAGTTTATATTCTAAATCTGAGCCCAAATAAAAAAGGTAAAGCTATCCCTGTAACAAGCCATGGAGGCCCATATGGTTGTGAGATGTTGAGGGTCCCACATTATCTAGACAATCGGCTCACAGATGGCGGTAAGGATGTCAGCCTTATACACCGGCCAACCTTTACCCCCACCCCCCCGGGAAGATTCTTGGTACTAATTTCTGTTAGAGGCTGAGTCGACCACAGAGGAGCCATAGTGCAGCTCGAAGAATTAAGTCGATTGAAAAGAATCCACCTCATCCGGACTCGAACCTGCGACTTTCCGGCTTGTAGCATAGTGCCTCATTGGAAATGTAAGAGCGTCAGCAGAAATTTGTTAGATTGGACGAGCATTCAGAAACTCTTTCGCAGATAAATAGCAAGACTGTGTTAATTTATATCATGGGAAAGTACACCAACGCTTAGAGACGGGGCCATTTGGGAGACCTAGATGTAAATCAGAGGACAATATTAAAATGGACATTAACAGAAATATATCTCGAGATTATGAACTGGATTCAAATGTCTAGGTCAGCGGGGAACACCTGTGAACACGATAATGTACTTCGGATTCTTTAACACGCTGAGCGACTGTCAGCTCCTGAATACATAATTTGCCCCCAAGCAAATGTTCGGATCAGAATGATCGCGATTATGAGAGGCGGAGAAATTACAGGAGCAGTTCAGAAGGTAGTGATTTCGAGACAACGAATATCTGCTTTCTGTCTTGTTGAAACGTTTCTTGACTATCTGCTTAGTTTTAATGACGTACATCATCATGTCAGTAACTTGAAACAGCAAAAACAATTTATATGTATGACGCCCAAAGAGGATCTGTACTTCGGAAGTCTGGCTATGGAGGGCAGATGCTTGATTATGTGGAACAAGCAAGACCATTCTAGAGCGCCAGATCAGATAAACACGTCTGGATAAGACGTGTCGTTCTCTAGAAGCTTTCACGTTACATTTCAAGCACTCTTCATCAACATAATGGGCGTCTAGGACAGCCCCGACCTCATGTTACTCGCTCAGCAGGATGAAACAAGATCTGAGGTTTTTAGGGTGGCGATAATTCATGTTGTAGTCTTCCTGGGTTATGTAAGACACCGTGAGCCTGGAGGTTGTTACCGACCTTGTATTCATCCGCAGAATAACAGGCAGTGTTGTTGTCAATCGTTTACTACTCTCCACGGTGTCATAACCCAGAAAAACACAATATGAATCAGTCTGATGGCATTCACTATCTCTGACAATCATCTCATTATCTGTGCGTCTGTTCGCTGTGCTCGCAGACACGAGTGAATTCGGAACAAACTGGATCTTGCAACTGCATGTGCTGTGTGGTTGAGATATATGTTACTGATATGCCTTTAAGATACATTCACACGGAACTTGGTGTAAAGTAGACCTCCTGCATTCCAGCCTACGCGTAACATCATTAAGCGTAAAATATTTAACTTGTTTACATGCATACAAGACGTACAGGGTGAGTCTAAATTATTGTCGGTGTTTCCGTGGCATATAATTTAAATCAGAAATAATAAAATAAAACTCGTAAGGATTATGAAAGTGCAACTCAGAAAGTTTTAATACTTACATAATCAATACTGCAGAACGCTAAACAACTCAATATGCGCGCCATTCTTAGCGAGTAAGATGTCCAAGCAGTATTCAATTTCCCTCCAAAAGTTCTCAGCGTTCGCGGTATAACTGCTTTGATCGCAGCAAATTGCTTTAACCAACATCGGATTGCATTAGCTGAAGGTAGGTCTTTTCCATATTGAGTTATGTAACGGCGTCGCTTTTTGATAACGGACTTTGCTTCGAAAAACCGACGTAAGCTCATTGTTTCCTCCTGATATGACCTCGTCATATTTTTTCCTAGAGATCAATACAATAAATACAGCATTCCGTAGCCTGTTTTGTGTTATTTTTTCGGTTTGAAAATTACAGGCCATGGAAACGCCGCCAATAATTTAGAATCACCCTGTAAAAATGATTTTGTTGAAATCGTGATACCTGCAAATTATGAGTGTAGATCTATACCCTTATACATATATACGCATGCGCACAACATGCAAGGCACGTTCTCAACTTGTGGGTGGAGAAGAAGACGTCAGATAAGGGCAGCAGCTTCGAATAAACCACAGATAGGAGACCTAACATGGAGGTCGTCCACTCTTTGTCGATTATCCCCGAATGCTGAGTGCATTTAAAATCTCCTGTACTTCCCCTCCGAGCTCCAATACGCGATGTCCTTCACAAATCATGTCCCACCGAAAGAGTGGAGTTCCACACAGTTATGAGTTATTCAGATGCTTCGTGTTATTCCAGCATAAGCTGCTACAACTGGGGTCAGAGACTCAAGGCATTTCTCAGTGGCCACTAAAATATTTGCGAGATGAGGACATCCACAACGTGATGGAGCCATCATTTACAGCTATGGATTTGCTTGTATCATAACGCATATCCTTTAATAAAATTACATTTCTTTTTCGGGAAAGCATACACTGGAAGTTGTTACAGAGATTTTGTTCTGATCAGAACCGCGTGGGGGGGGGCACGCGGTAGCGTAGTTGATTGAGGCACTATGCTACAAGCCGGAAGGTCATGAGTTTGAATCCCGATGAGGTCATTGGAATTTTCAATTGATCTAATCCTTCCAGCAGTACTATGACCCTGGGGTCGACACAGCTTCTAACAGAAATGAGTACCAGGAATCTTCATGGGGGTAAAGGGCGGCCGGCTGACAGCCTAACAGCCATCTGTAAGTCGACTGTCTTAAAAATGTGGGAGCCTCGACGTGTCACAACCCTATGGGCCTTCATGGCCTGTTACATGGTTAGCTTTAGCTCTGACCTTTACCGGCATTTTACGGTCTAGTCTGATTCCTTAAGGTGAAGCTAAAATGAAAAATTTTAAACTCTCTTATAATTTTTTGTACAAAAACAGATTAACCCTATTTTATTAGTTCCGTTACAGTTTACATTTTGGGGTGCCGGAGGCGGGCGCGCGCGCACACACGCACACACACAGAGTACATCTGCAGTTGATACAGCTTCCTTCAATAGTCCACAATGACACAAGACATACCAACAGAAGATGACACAATTTCATCATGTCATTTCATTCATGATATAAAGATGTAAGGTAAGTTAGGATAAGCCGGTCACGGTAGCCGAGCGGTCTAAGGCTCGCTCGGAAGCTGGGATCGTGGGTTCGAATCCCACTCAGGGCATGGATGTTCGTGTGCGTTTTTCTGTGTTTGTCTACAGGTAGAGGCCTTCCGATGAGCTGATCACTCGCCCAAGGAGTCCTACCGTATGTGTAAGATCTAGAAAAACCGAAGTGAACGGAGTTCATGGAGGTAGGCCTAGGCCCAGTGGGGCTGTAGTGCCAAGGAAAAAAAAAGTTAAGATAAAGTGGTCCCTGTGTTTAACTAATTAAGCACTACGCCTTGAATACGTATGGGGAGTGGATATATAGATCCACATATTCTTGACCTGCTTTACTTCTGATGAAGAGTCCTCGGTACCCATTGTGTAGGAGGTCAGGTGAACCCAAGAACCGGTCTGGACAACATGGAGAAGTGAAAATTCTTGACCCTACCGGGACTCGAACTCAGACCCTTTGGCCGTCCAGCCCGTAGCCAGTCGCTATAGTGCCCGCACTCCCCCGGCTTCATTACATAAAGAGGAGCTTGCCCACTTGTAGAGGTCACCTAGTACTGTTACAGGAAGAAAATCTTGAGGCCTATGGTGTCACAAGCAATCATACAGAATTCAGGTGGGAAAAGCATCCCGCAATGTCCACTTTACGTGAGATAAAAATAATAATCGTTCTATTTTAAAATAATAGAGAAAGCAACATACGAAAATATACAAAAAGTATTATTTTGTCTGTTGCTTTCTTAGAGGTAGAAAACTGGTTTCCAACTTTAAGGGAAGAACACGGATTATGTCAGAGAAGCGACGAGGAGGCACATGCGGGCCTAAGGAAGTCGAAGTAACAGAGAACAGACCTAACTGTTCACTGAGAAGCTACAAGAACCGTATTCTTTACAAGAAATTTATTGGAGCGATCGAGATGAGGAGGTGGTCGAAGCACGTTGAATGTAAAGGAATTAGAAATGCATACATAATTTTAGTTGGAAAACTTGAAAGAAAGAAACGTAAGCGTTGATTAAAGCCGGATAACTAAATGGACATAGAGCAATAAGTTTAGGGAGTGTACTGGGTTGAACTGGCACAAGTCAATCACTGGTAAATGGTGTGTTCTCTTCTGACGGCTTCCACAAAAGCAAGGAATTTATTGATCAGCTGAGTCGCTGTTAACTATTCAAGGAAGGGTACATAGTTCTAAATTAAGTGATTTTTAAAATCCAGGTTTAATATTCTGGCTGAGTGCGATATACGAAAGTCAGTACTGTGGCTGCAATTATGTTTTCTACGAGCTGCACAGCCTGTGGTTTGCGGCCTTGATAGATGGGCAGTCTGATATCCGGACATAATTAAACACTGGATTCAGTCAACTTTTTGCCTCATAATCCGATAGTCCCCCGCGGCACGACGGGAGTGCTGTCAGATGTAATGCAGAACCAAGGCCCCTCCAAGGCTGGAGAGACGGACGTCAGTCGTTGATTAAGAATGACGCTCTCTATATAACAGAGTCAGAGTATGTTATGAGCGCCTTGTTTCACTCAACAAAATTTATTGGCTTTCGTTTGTGGGTAATATAACATGCGAAGGTATTATAAACTGAAACATTTTTCAATATACGCAGTGGTATTAATTACTGTAAGGTATTACTAGGCCGCGCCATAGCTCAAGCGGTTAGTCGGTGGCCCGGGTTCGATCCCGGGTCGGGTCAAGTGGGATTTGTGGTGGACAAAGTGGCGCTGGGGTATGTTTTCTGCGAGTACTTCGGTTTCCCTGCCAATCTTCATTTCATCAATTGCTCTCAAACCACCCTCGTCTATCATCTGGGGCTGGTACAATAGGCCAGAAGTGGCCGCAGTACAAGGGACTTAGTCACACCCCACCAGCAATAAAAAGAAAACGTATTAGTAGAGCTGCCGGCCACGGTAGCCGAGAGGTATAAGGCATGCACTGTCTTCGCTCGGAAGCCGGAATCGTGGGTTCTAATCCCACTCAGAGCATGTATGTTTGGTGTTTGTGTGTGTATGTGCGTTTTTCTGTGTTTGTGTACAGGCCTTGCGACGCGCTGATCACCCACCCAAGGAGTCCAATCGAATGTGTAAGATTTAGTAAGCCGAAGTGAAACGGAGAGTTTCATTTAGGTAGGCTAAGGCTCAAATTGAGGCTGTAGGGCCAAAAGAAAAGAAAAAAAAAAAGCAGAACTGTAAGTAAAATTCCAAATGCCGATCACAATGTTAAGTTTACCTCAAAAGCAGGATAATATTGGCACGTTAAAATAACATAAGAGCGGCTACGAAATTATGAAGCTTCGGTCACTCGCACCACTTCGCACCGCCCGTGCCCCCCCCCCACACACACACATGTACTCACACCTATTTTATTCGTCAGTAGTCGATCAGGAGGAGTTCAATGTGTGAGCTGGTATTATTGACTGTGATTGCAAAGAAGTGCAAATAAATCCAATTATGGCCGTGAAAGCCCACAGGGTTGTGAGAGGGCGAGGCTCACATATGGCTGTGAGGTTGTTAGCCTTACGCGAAGGTCGCCCTTTACACCGAGTAAGATTCCTGGTTCTCATTTCTGTTAGATGCTGAGCCGACCTCAGGGCTGTAGTGCGGCTCTAAGGATTAGGTCAATCGAACAATCCAATGACCTCATCAGGAATTGAACCCGCGAACTCCCGACTTGTAGCATAGTGCCTCAGCCAACTACGCTACCGAGTATTATTATATTTTTAATTATGAGAGCGGGGATCAGTGGCGAGCTCTGCTGAATTCAGCAAAAACTTTAGGTTCCACAAAAGGCGTGGAATTGTTTGAACCGTTGAGCGATCATCAGCTTCTCAAGGACGCTTCTCCATGAAATGAACTATTGGCTTCTAGGAATAAATACAAGCTACATAAATTAAAACGAGGAAATAATTCGCATTTCGTTTTCCAGCAGCGAACGTCTGGAAAGTTGTTGGAACAAAAGTTTCCCTATCGACGAAAATACTTCCATTTGCTTCCTTTCGATTCGCATTTCACGTGAAGCAGTTTTATTGGCATCTGTTTAAAGTAAGAGTAAGGCAAGCTGTAACATTTCCCTGACTCCGGGGAGCAGTGCATCTTCGGAAATCCTTCCGCATGACCGCATGACGTGTATTGTCAGTGACCTAGAGCGTCGGAGTATGACGACGTCAGCCCGGAAATCCTTCCGCATGACGTGTACTGTCAGCGCCCTACAGCGTCGGAGTATGACGACGTCAGCCCGGAAATCCTTCCGCATGACGTGTACTGTCAGCGCCCTACAGCGTCGGAGTATGACATCAGTCCGGAAATCCTTCCGCAAGACGTGTACTGTCAGCGCCCTAGAGCGTCGGAGTATGACGACATCAGCCCGGAAATCCTTCCGCATGACGTGTACTGTCAGCGCCCTAGAGCGTCGGAGTATTACGACATCAGCGCGGAAATCCTTCCGCACGACGTGTACTGTCAGCGCCCTACAGCGTCGGAGTATGACGACACCAGCCCCGAAATCACTGTACTCAGTGTACGGATTGATTGATCGGCCGACACTTACTGTTTATTAGCAACGAATTTAAAGAAAAATACAGAAATAACACTTGCCCTCGTTCCTCTTCAAAATTGCATGGTTTTCGATTATTAATTTATTTACGGACGCTATTTATACTGCATAAATTGTTACATGGAATAAAACAGTAGCATCATTCGGGTGTCATTACTGAAAGCGATGTTGGAAGGAGGCGAGCATATTTCCGAATGCTATTTGCCTAAAAGGAAGAGTCAGTATAGCGACTGGCTACGGGCTGGACGACGAAGGGGTCGGAGTTGAGTCCCGATGGGGGCAAGAATTTTCACTTCTACATGTCGTCCAGATCGGCTCTGGGGTCCAACCAATCTCCTATTAAATGGGAACTGGGGGCTCTTTTCCCGTGGGTAAATTGGCCGAGACGTGAAGCTGACCACTCATCTCCAAGTAGTGCCGAGATCAAGAAAAGTGGGTCTATATATCCACTCCCCCACACACCTTCATGGTTTAATACTTAATCAGTTAAGCAAATGGACAACTTTACTGTTCTCTTGCTTAGAAGGACTGAGGAAAACAAGGAAGACCTCAGGATAACTGGCCTCCGGACTTTCGCATATGAAACAAGAGCACGATGTTCGCTAAGAGATGAAGAGGATTGTGTAGGCTTTGCTGTCTATCCTTAGAACTGATAATTGGTCGCCACTGCATCAACTGCCCATAGCGACTCGTAAATCACTGAGCATATACTCGTATGTAGCGCCTTGGTACAGCACATTGCAGTTACTTCACCAAGGAGTGAATGAATGAATGAATGAATTAATTAATAATGCGCTGGCTGAGATCGGTCCTTGCTGCTATGAAACATCAAATTTCATTACAATCAACACACGGTCCCGCTGTCTTACCCTATCAGATTCAAAGGGCTAGTGAAACACCATGTATCGTAATTACCCCTCATGGTCATGCTGATATAAAGAAATAGTTGTAGAAAATTCCGAAAATTTCATAATTTGCAGTCTTCACAGAATCTTATTAGGATGATAAGTTCAAATATGATAAAATGGGGCGAAACCAGATACAAGAATGCGGAGAATTAGAAACTACTATTTAAGTACGAGTAACAAACTTCTGAAGAGAAGAGACACGTTGGGAGTACATAGACAACAGAATAATATTAAAGAAGATCTTAAAGAAATGAAGCGTGAACTGGATTAAGCTGGTTGCGGATATGTTTCAGCACGTGCATGCAAGGTAATTAGCCTCCTGCTTCTATAAAAACAACAATAAGAATAAGCCTGGCCACATAAGCGACTATCATCTTCTCAAGAACATCTCTGCCCGGTGAAATCAGTTCAAACGCGCACACTTCTCGCGCAACTATAGGTGACGTGCCTCTGACGCTGTTGGTGCGCAGCCTGTAGACCAGTTCTCACAGCGATCCTTTTTATATTCTCCAAATTCCTGAATGGTGTTCACAGTGAACACGAGAGTTCGATTTTCAGTAGAGTAGGTTCAGAAGTCATTTGTCTTTCATGGGCAGCTCTCAGAGGGAAACCAGAAATTGAATTCCGTTATGTGTGTCTGAAGTCTCTCGCCATTAACAGCAATCTGTTTGTTTAAATGAGAGGCACGTTTCAGGGCGCTCGGCATTCAGTCACGTGGCTTTCCTAATTTGTTTCTGTGCTACGAGGCAAAAGTTTTGCCTATGAATACATGGATTTAGTGGTGTTTCAACTATGTCAGCGGTATTAAGATCTGTAGCAATACTAGTAACCCAGTGGAGTAGATCCCGGCTCCAGAGGCCGCTTGTCACCAAGTTGTGTGACTGAACCCGAAGACCCACGGCCGTTGGCATAACATCATACTACTGGACCCTATCCTGAGCCAGTTTAAACGGTCAGCAACCTCACAATTTCTTTAAATTCGTTTTAGTGTTTTCCAGGAGCGGGGATAGCTCAGTCGGTACAGCGAATGGCTACGGGCAGGACGGCCGAGGGGTCGCATTTCGAGTCCCGGTAGTCAAGAATTTTCTCTTCTTCCCCTCGTCCTGACCGACTCTGGAATTCACCCAACCTCCTATCCAATGGGTACAGGGGGCTCTTTCTACAGGGGTAAACCGGCAGGGGCGTGAAGCTGGCCATTCACCTCCTGCTAGCGTCGAGGCCAAGAAAAAGTGGATCTACACACCCACTCCCCCATACGCCATCACAGCGTAGTGCTTAATTAGTTAAGCTGAGGGACAACTTTACCTTTAGTGTTTCCCTCCAACTTATGCTTAGTGCTCCCTTCAGGTTGAGAACTCGCGACTTTAACACTACTAGACTCTCAGCAAAGGATTCCAGTCACGTTTAACCTTGCTTCGATGTCTAATGCATATTCGAGCCACTTCTAGAAGTTCTGTGCTTTAATATAGGAAAATAATCGACTTGGTTTGATGTCTGGGGGGCCAGGAATCGATGTTTATGTGCGCTGGCAACTTCTTGCGGGGCAGAATGACGCTTCATTGATTCCGAAGTGGGGATCGCGGCTAGCAGAGCCCTCTGCATCGGTTCTACGATTGATGTAGCGGTACACTCCATTCAAATGTTTTATCGTAAAGCAGAGACGTGCGGTTTTAGAACTTGGGCAGCAAGTTACTTGCTTTCCGAATAGCCGCCACTACAAGTTATCAGACGCACTCTTGCTGTGAGGCGGACAGGGCAACGCCACTCTGCTGCATTGTGCGCAAAGAGGATGTGCGCATATCCGCCAGGGGGTGTTCGGGCAGACTTGCTGATGTACACTATAGTATGTTCCAGGAGAACCGTAAACCGATGTAATATCCTCATTTATGCTAGTGTGTGTACCAAGATAACTACAGGTAATAGTGTGAGGGAACAATGCATTGCTAGGCAACGGCTCGGTAAAGACGCCCTAAAAGCTGGAATAGCAACGAACAGAGGTGGAAGTTCATTTTCTAGGCAACGACTGGGTAGCACGCGTTTCTGCTGCAACAAATACTGACAAAGACTTTCCAGTGACAACGGGAGAAGGACAATTAATTCTTCGAGGTGGTGACCTATATTAGGACCGCCTGGAAGTTGTGAAAGAGAGTTCATTCGTAAGTCGACAGCATTCGTCAGGCAAGAGTCGTAATTCATTCGTGAGAGAATTCAGAAGAAGTTCAATGTGTGAGCAGAGATTTGTTGTTGGCCATTCGTCACTGTTAAGACACTCGTGGTCCAGTAAAGAATGGAGCGAGTAGTGGACAGTCATTAATTGTGAACTGTCACAATTGGTTGTAAGTGTGAGGAAGTGCCAATAATTCCAAAGATCAGATACAGAACCCGTTAATATTAGTCACGCAAACCCCGCATATGTGACAATATGTATCATATTCTCATCAACACAGCGCTGTTTCCAATAGGTGGAGTTATGTTGTCTAGGATATGTGGGGGCACATACGTGCCATCTTTTGGTCCGTTTTCTTAGTTACAAATATTATATCATGTACTTATTATAAGGTAAAAAGGTAAAGTTGATCTTGCATTATGCCATGAGGACGTATGGGGGAGTGGATCTATAGATCCAAGTTTTGTTGGCCTCGGCACTAGTTGAAGGTGAGTGGTGAGCTTCACGTCCCGGCCGCTTTACCTCTGGGAAAGAGCCCTGGATACCCACTAGATAGAAGATTGCGTCAACCCCAAAACCGATTGTACGATGTGAAAAAGAAAAAATTCTTGGCCCTGCCGGGACTCGAATTCTGACACCTCTGTCGTCCAGTCCGTAGCCTGTCGCTATACCGACTGGGCTATCCCGGCTCCTGTACTTAAAGTAACTTTAACTAAAAGAAACCTGACCTGAAAATAGCACACATTAGCCGAAACGTCATCATAGAAAATTCCACCTTACGTTACAGTGACAGGGATATAATAAAAATTATATGTAGTGATTTATGCAACAGGATGGAACAAAGTAAGTAAAGTAAAGCTATCCCTGTAACAGGCCGTGGAGGCCCATAGGGTTGTGAGATGTTGAGGTCCCCACATTTTCTAGACAATCGGCTCATCGATGGCGGTAAGGTTGTTAGCCCTACGCGCCGGCCGTCCTGTACACCCAAGAACGTTCCCAGAATATTCCTGGTACTCATTTCCGTTAGAGGCTGAGTCGACCCCAGGGCCATAATGCGGCTGGAAGAATTAGGCCAACTGAAAAAATCCAATGACCCCATTGGGACTTGAACCCGCGACCTTCCGGCTTGTAGCATAGTGCCTCAACAAACTACGCTGGGATGAAATAAAGTACGGATATAAAAATAAAGGTGCGAAGCTCGAACCCGAAACCATAAAGTTCAATTTTTCAGTCTAGGATATTATTTCTGAGCCAAACTCCAGTTTAGACCATTTCATAATTACTGTTCATTTTCACTGTACTCGCCTTTAAAGAATCAGGCCACCCCGTTGTTCCAATTCAAAATTCACTTCGGAAACTACGAATCTTTTCAGACACGTCACAGGGCTATTTGGGCTGGGACTACCCCATCACAAAGCCTCTACTTACATACAACATCGCAGTACAGTAAAAAATGGATATAATTCATTTCTTGAATGGGATTAAAACTTACGATCCTTGTCTTCGAGCTACCGAAGACCATACGGGCTTCCACGGAAGAACCTTGGAATGCGGTGTATTTGCTGGTACCAACAAAACCAGTTATTTATAATTCTAAATGCCATACTTTCTTTTCAATTTATACATAGTGAAAGGTGCAGAGTGGCAAATGAAATTTCGGCCGTAAATGCAAGTCTTTATAGCCGTCTTGTTATGATCCACAATTTTATTTCTTGTGGCACCTTAACCGTTAAGTTCTTTATTCACGGAGAGAATGAGAATGCAGGATTCTGTGTTATGGATTTTAGTATTTATTTTTATCATAGGAGAGTAAAATATATTGCAGCAGAAGAAAGGAAAAGGTTTCATTTACATATTGTAGCGTGTAGCCCGTTATCAGATAGCAACTGCAAAGGAAACAGGTTCCCATGGTAACGAGTCCAGCGCAACAATAGAGAACTGTTGGGAATGGTGTTTCCTACAAGGTCCTTGACAAGGGGTTATCAATGGGAGAAGTTTATTTCATTTCAGTTACCCGTGTGGATGCGTGGTCGAATAACCCCACTGTGAACCTGCGAGTCGCAGGAGGCGACGAAAAGGGAAATCTCAAATCTGAGACAGTAAAATATGGTCACGAGTAACAAGTGACTCAGACCCGAGAAAGACTGCGCTGTCAAACAGTAATAAATATCCACCAACTTAACGTCCGTTATTTAACGTCCGTCAATATTGCAACACTCTTCCATTCAACACTCAATTTTAGTTTAACATTATACACCTCGACACTACATGTTTCGGCCCCAAACGGCCATCTTCAGGTGTCTTGATATGTTACAATTAATTTATTAAACTGTGTGAAACTCCTACACTGTCTTAGTTCGTGTTAAAATCACACGTTGTAGTCCTCTTTTTAAGGTAGAACCAGATAAAATCCTTTAAAGTTTCTATTATACCCACGTTATTTTGGTGCATATTATTCATATTATTGTTGCAATATCGACAGATGATAAACAATGGACGTCAAGTTGAACAATTGCAACGGGATGCTGAAATACAGAATAATATCCACCAAGATTTATTTATTGACTGACCGTCAGTAACAATGTGACTTTGACTTTGAGTTCAGTTCAGTTGTGAGACGGTGGCCAGCAGGCAATGGCGTGAACGAGGAAGCTGAAGAATCTTCACTGTTAGAAGCCGTTACTGGGAAACGACTAGTGAAAATCTTAGTGTGCTATAGTGATTTGTAAAGTGTGGAGATCAGCGATGGCGCTATAATCAAGCGCAGTCACGAGTCAATTGTTCAGGAGTTCAATAAATCCAACCACTAAACCAAATTCAGTCTACAGTCACACTCCTACACGTGAGAACGTCTTTAATATCCAAGGAAACATCACTCTCTGTAAATCACTTCGATATGTTCTTCGTATCTGCTTGGAACAGAAAGAGATCTTTATGCGCGGCCTTATTGTTTTCATTTGAAATTCTGAGAAATATATTTCACCACACAGTCAGGACTTGATCCTGTGATCCAGAGTATCAGGAAATCAGGTGGACTGCTGCAGCTCATCGTGACAGAATCATCGAACTGCATCCAAGCGCTCGTTCTGGAAGAAAGGGCCGGGTTCCTTACTAATGTGATTTGCACACTGGCCGCATGTAAACAAAGTAATGAAGAACGCAGACAAGGGAGAATATTGGACACACCTCGAATGTACGCAAGCACAGATTTCAATGTCATATAACATGCAAGAAATGGGTTCTCAGATTTCGTAAATACATAAAACAGCAAAAATGAATTTACATATGACCAAAAACAAATTACAGTTGGTGTGCCCAACGGTTTTGTACCCTCTGGCACACTTTAACATTCATATGTAGTACAAAGGCGTCCAACCAGCTATTTCAAAGTTACCCGCAAACATAAACATACACAGACGCACGCACAAACGCACGCATGCGCAAACACATAAGTGCGCGCGCTCAAGTTGTACACTGATCACTTCTCGTCATCCGAACGCAAGGCAGAATCACAGGCAGGCCTAACAATTATCTAATTAACAAACACAAAACGTGACCAATTTCACTATATTCAGATATTGCGTAACAAATAAAATATATATTCATGATCACATTAGGAGCAGCGTACATTCGGAAAATTCTTGCTGACATTAGAATATTTTTAAACGTCCCGTCTGTCGAGAAACACAAACATTGAAACATACCAAATTATAATTTGGCCCGGTGTTTTGTATGGGCGTCAAACAACACAGTTGAGGGTATCTGATAACCATAAGAGGCAGGAGGTAATACGAGACTGGAGAAAAGCGTGTACTGAGAAGCTGCTTCAGTTATTACGGCGGTTAGGCATGGAACAGCAGATGTCTGAGGCATACAGCGAAATATGCATACATAGCTGGAGTGAGACCAACTGGGAGGAAACAGTATGTGAGGGTGAGAACTGGATTCAACTGGCTAAGGCTCTTGCAATCTCGGTAATTAGCATTTTGCTATGTGAGGTTCCCATGGCGTTGGTATGAACGGCACTATATTCTGAGTTAGTCTGGTGGAAAATTACAGACATTTCGCACTGCCTCCATCTTAACGGCAAAGAGTAAATCAAAGCACGCAACAAGCGAAATTCTGCTTGCCTCACACTTCGACCCTGAACATAGAAGCATTATGTTCTGGTCGTAGCATATAATCACTGTTATTGGAATAACAATTTATACAGTGCAAATGAGATATAGTCTCCCATGTTTCGCCCTCTTGAGGCCATCCTCAGGGAAACGATAACATAGTGAAATTAGTTTCACATTTGTTGTAAAAAAGGATAAAGTTGTTCATGTAACAGGCCATGAGGGGCAATAGGGTTGTGAGACGTCGAGGCTTCCACATTTTCTCTAGACTCTCGGCTCATAGATGGCGTTGAGGTTGTGAGCCTTACGCGCCGCCCGCCCTTTACTCCCAGGAAGATTCCTGGTACTCATTTCTGTTAGAGGCTGATTCCACCCCAGGGCCATAGTGCAGCTGGAAGGACTATGTAAGTTGAAAAATTCACCTCAAAGGACTCGAACCCGCGACCTTCCAACTTGTAGCATTGTGCGTTAACCAGATTTTGAAAAATGTTTAACGGTTATAAGTTACAAAATCTGTATAGAAAGTAATTTACAAGTTTTTTACAGTAAAATTATAGCTCGTTAATTCTTTGTTACACAGACACACTATTGTACACTTTATTCTCCGTTGTTTTTTTTCGAGTTAGGTGCTTCGCGGTATTGTTTACTAAAAACTTCTGCAAGTATGACATGGGAAAGATGTTTTCATATTTATCATATTATTTTGTCGACAAATAATGCCTAAAAGCGTGAAGGTGAAGTTGAAGTTGTCACAGAGTAAAGTACTGCACTGGTAATTTCTTGGTGGGACTAAGGAAATCCACGAACTGAACTTCCTGAAATACAAGTTCAAAGCGATATTACTACTCCAGTCGGATTTAATAAAAATGCTGATCATAGATAAGCAATGAAATGTATGTAGACTTTTCGTCCTTTTTTAGGTTCTTGCCGTTAGGGGCTGAGATGAAAAGGCGAAGTTAACCATTTAGTTCCTCATGAATTTAACAATTAAGTCATGAAAACGTATGGGGGAGTGGTGGAATCACTCCATCATTCTTGACCTCGGCATTAGATGATGTGAGTGGTCAGCTTCAAGTCCTTGCTGCTTCTCCCCGTCCCCGGGGATAGAGCTCCAGTTACTCACCATGATGTAAATTTCAAAATACATCGATACAGTGGAACATGTGAAGCGATAAGCAGACTGTTCAAGCGACGAGTGAGGAAAGTGATGAAGCTGAAATTCTAAAAAAGGAAGCAGTCCTCAAACTTCTATTCGAAGTGACATCTGGGGCAAGGCGAAAAAGAATAGCAGCATTCAATCAGGAGAAATATAATTTCTAATAAATACTAAAAATTTTACCCAAATAATACTATTAAAATCGAAGGCATGCACGAGCCTTCAAGACACTCATCCAAGATATGACGCCATTTGAGACAGGATTTTCTGTACGAGGAAACGACGACACACAAAAATAAGGAGCACGTAACAAGATGAGCACATCATCACAGAGGTGAACCCCTCGTTCTACTGTAACAGCTACCAACATTTTAATAATAAATGAATATGTTAATATACAGAATTATATATTGGTATGAAAATATCGCTTATGAGTGACCAAAACATTAACAACATTTAAAAATTAAAACCAGACACACTTTACTTAATAACAATAATAATTAATATATCTTAATTGCTTTATTTTAACTTAATTTGAAATCTAAATTAAATTTAACTTGATCAATTTTAAGTCTGCACATGAATTATAACTGGCATACCTAACGCATATGAACTCCCCCACCCATTAAAATTGTTACCAGTGCCCAATGTAGGGCAAAAATAAGAGAAAAATTATAGTGCGATTGTAAAATAATTTACCTGATGGTGACCATAAGTGGCCGAAACGTGTTTAGAAGTAGGCAACAACATAAATGTATTCAATTTATGCAGGAATTGTGTTGACGGATCCTGTAATAAATTCGTTCAATGAGCTTTCTGATGAAGTATGCGAAAGTTGCAGACGAACAAACGACCACGAGCGCTGCATTATTCTCTCGTTTTACGTACTTCGTACAAAGAACGCATATAAATTACGGCGATGTGTATGCCTAATAAGGAACTCACATGGAACATCGGCGGGTACTCTGTATGCCCATGTTGAGGCACGTGCACGGGTGTCGCTGCACACATTAGAATTCCGCTGTCTGGATTCAAACTCCGTGTTCTTTCTGAATACGAAGAGCTGAACCAATTTTTCTGAAAGCTCTGCCCTACTTCATCGCATCTATGATTCACGAATTGGTTTATCTGCTACTTGTGGATGAAACGAAAAGCTGACCCTGCCGCACCCACAGCAGTTCTTCCATTTTCCTTCTAAATAAGTAACCAAACAACCTCAAATACCATGGGTCCCGTAGCGTAGCTCGTTGAGGCACTATGCTACGAGCCGAAAGGTCGTGGGTTCGATTCCAGATGAGGTGGATTTTTTAATTGACCTAATCCTTCCAGCCCCACTATCGCCCTAGGGTACTCACCCTCTAACAGAAATGAGTACCAGGAAT
>NW_019736403.1:228445-289853 GCF_002891405.2 Cryptotermes secundus
GGGGAGTAACGGTTGGCCGGTGAATAAGACTGACAACCTCACCGCCATCTGTAAGCTGATTGTCTAGATAATGTGGGACCCTCAACCTCTCACAAACCTATGAACTTCCATGGCCTGTTACAGGGATAGCTTTACCTTTAGAACTTCAAATACTCAAGAGCGAAACAAATGAACTGGCTACTCGGAAGAAGCTAAAAGCTATCAACCGAAAGCAAACTCCTCATACACAAAGCAGTGCTGAAACCCATATGGACCTACGGAATTCAGGTATGGGGGACACACCCTCCAAATCCAATATCGAAATACTCCAGCGTTATCAATCAAAGATCTCCGATCCATTCTGAAGATACCCTGGTACACAAACAGCCACAGGATCCATGAAGATCTACAAATGAACACAGTGCTCAGTGAAATTATAAAGTGGAATACCAAATACTTAAGAAAATTAGAAAACCACACCAATGTAACAGCAATGAACCTTCTAGAAACTAGCGAAATTACACACAGACTGAAAAGATACACCGGCATACACTATACCATACAAACCTGAGTAAAACACCAATACGTGAATTAAAATGATACCTAAGTGAACAAAAAAAATACACGAGTTATGCCACTGGGCATAACTCATTCACCAGCCAGTAATTATAGAGCATGTACATTGATTGCAGATTCTGCAGTTTATGTATAATAAAAAACAAAACAAACTCCGTGGTTTCAGTCCGTAATCGAACTATACCGAGCGAGCGAGCGAGCGCCGCTTGTCGGCGAAGCCCGGGCCAACTTTAGCGCATAGAGGGTGTCGCGTGGTCAGGGCAACTAATCCCTTCGGCCGTTAATTTCGGTTTTCTAGACCGGAGCCGCTATTTCCTTGGCTTATGTGTAATTCTGAAGCGACAAATGAGTATCTGAACAGGCTGGTCTAGCAGAAACGCTCCGTGCTTGTATTCAGGAGGTACACGTTTCAAATCTCGGTCGGGACACCGCGTATACTGACGGAGGTGTTCTGTGACGTTCCTCGGCCCTTCAAGTTAACTTCAGGATAATGCCTTCAACAGGTCATAATCGATTTCTTCTGAATCCTTTCCCATTCTTTCCTCAATCACCCGTTCATTCACTGCTATAGAGGCTTGGTAGTCGTAAACTAAACGACACAAGAAAAACTGGTTCACGTAGAGCGAGTCTTGGGCCTCGTTAGCTCGTGCATTTTCTGCACTCATCTCATAAACTGATCGCGTATGAGGAGATCTGCCCGTCCGTATTGTCTCTTACGCCACGCCGAAACCTGTGACGTAATTCGGTACGATAAGATCCTTCAGTCTGTGGCCTAGATACCCAAAGAAACTTATTTCCTCCTTGACATGCTCATTTAATGGTACGTGACGAAAGAACAAGCCATGAGGTTCCTCGCTATGGATTCTCTCCACAAATCTGATTCTCTATCTTAGGGCCAAATATTTCCCTCAGCACTTTATTCTCAAGTACTCTCATTGCACGGTCTTCCATTATGCCTCGACAGCAACTTTCGCACCCTTACAATGTGAGAGGTAAAATCAAAGTTTTATATATTTTAACATTTTAGTCTTTGGGTTTTTATGTAGGAGATATAAAAGATTCAGAAGAGAGTAGTAGAAAGACTTCCCCGAATTTAATCTTCTCTTAACTCCTAAGTCTTCTTACTGAGTTCTTACTGTTGTTCCCAATTGTCCGAAATTATCACATGTTGTAAGGATGTATTAGCTCCCTTTTTTATTGTAATTTTGTTTTGCAATCTGGTGACGAGACATCAATATTCACGTAGCCTTCCATGCCTTTTATCTAGACCGACAGCAAAATAATGAATTATAATTTGAAGAATACGTTAAACAAAATTTGCATATATATTTTCCGGAATAGAAACCCGACATTGCAATGTGATTTCTAATTCTTCTGGCCTGTGGAGTGCCATTTCTGCACACACTATGCGCCTCATCATGATGACAGTGTGCACGGAAGGCTTGGCGGGTACACGTGTTACAAATTAGACCTACTGCACGGATTTCATTATGCTTCTTTCGGAAATATCGTAAGATATTCGGTTTACTATGCATACTACCTTTCTGCATTCTAGTAAGTACGAGTAACTGTCCGCACTAAAACTCCCTTGGTTTTTAGGCTGATTGCTCATATAGCGAAGGCCTAAGTAAACTGCAGAATTTATAGTGCTGACTCTGAAGAACACGGTGGCGAATCTGTAGGATACTTACAAAAATAATGATAAATTATAGAAAGCTGAAAAATGAATAACCTTAATTGGAAAACTTGAAGGAAGAAGATCACTTGAGAGATCTAGTCGTAGACATGAAGATAATATTGAAATATACGTATAAATGTATGCTATGAAGGTGTGGACTGAACGCATGTGGCTCAGGATAGAGGCCATTGGCGGGCTCTCGAGAACACGGTAACGAACCTGGTTCCATAAAAGGAGATGGGTATTTATTAACCAACGGAGCAACTATCAGCTCTTCAGAAGGAATCAATTAGTTGATAAAGATATATCACACCACTGATGGTCCGAAAGTGAATGGTTTCACAATCGGCTCTCAGAGATCTTCCATAATGCGGGATTTGAGGTTCTCACAGTCATAGTTATGAAGAGTTCTGTCTTCTGGGTTATAGTATTGTAGTACGCGCTCTCTTGGGTTTGGGAGAACTGGTATGCCGCCACTCGCGTGATGACTGCTGGGACTTGGGAAGGAAGTAGTGCACCCACGTTTCATCGGTGGTCACTATAGACTTCAAAAATGCATCACCTTCGTCTTCAAACTGCTGTAGGAGACGACTGGCAGCTTTCATGCGCACCATTTTGTTGACGTCCGTCAACAGTGCGTGGTACCCACCGTGCATTCACCTTGCGATAGTGCAGGTGGTATTTCATGATGTCTTCTACACTACCAACACTGATGGACAGCATTGCTCCAAGTTCCTTGATAGTGACGCGTCTATTCTCGCGAATAAGCGCGTCTGCACGATCAGTGTTTGGCTTGGTGACGGATGTTCGCGGCCGACGATCATGCGGTTCATTCTCCACGCGCTCTCTGACCTCTCTGAAGCACTTACACCACTCAAACACATGGGTCCGTGAGACACACTTCCCCATACTGCTGTTGGAGTCTGTGGTGAATTTCAGCGGGCGGGACATTTTCTCCAACGAGGAATATGATCACAATGCGTTGTTCCACGCTCCGGGGTACCTTCTGTTCACTCATCACTCTAGCAACTTTCAGACAGGACTGAACAGATTCTAACCCGAACAGGAGGGAGCATGGAGGTTGTGGCCTCACACTCTCAAGGTCGCACATCTGCTGCGCAGTGTGACTTCTTTACACACAACTCAGTCCCGGTCATATTTGAACCACCTTATATGTTGAAAGTCTATAGACGTTTCGGAGGAACATGTCCCCTCCATCTTCAGGGTGGAAGAAATTAGCTTGAAGCAGGTGACAAGCAGAGCAAGTTCGCCGTCTGTTTCACGCTGTTTTCTTTCTGGGATTTTTCTTCGACCCTGATGATGGGGACATCTTCCTCCGAATCAAGTTGAGTTTCAACGGACTACACAGCGTTACTCGCATATTGCAGAAGACAGAACTCCTCCATTTTCTAATACGTTATCCAGTCTCTCTCTACAGATTCCTTGAAATGCATCACGCGTAATTTTTTCCACATCTCTTGCAATTCATCATTCATAATCATCCATCATTCTACGTTCAGAGCAAATACAGCTCAGAAAATGTAGCTACGCAAGAAAGGAACAAGACTGCAGCATGTAAGTAAATAGTTGTCGGTTTTCAGTTTCCCCCCACCTGTTCAACTTCCGTCCGCTTTCATAGAGTCGATATCCACGTGCTGGCATCTCGGCGACTTGTGAAGTTTCTTCAAGCTGTCTTTTGAAGTCTGCAGTAAGAAAACACGAACGAAGCATTCCGGCCGTATATATTTCATTTATACGACATCAGTAGCCGAGTGTGATCAACAGGAATTTAGTGTTCAAGTCTTACAATGCCACGCCGGCTGCTGTCTGTACGCGTGCCGTTTCTTGTCCTGCTTCGAGCGGAAACCACCATAATAACAAAGAATAGCACGTCTCCAGCAAGTTTTATACATTCTCAAACTCCATAATAAACATCACAACAGCTGTCAAACCAGAGAGCCTTCCAAACACGTGCTGTGTACTACCAAAATAATTACTATATACCGCGCAAGACACATGTAAATTATGTTGGAATTCAAATTCTCATAGCGGTGGCTATGACGTCACGTCGTGCCGTCCGGTGTATGTTCACTAAAGTTTCGGGGAGTCGTCGTGCCTGCAGCATTGGGATCAAGACTAGGTGAAGCAAACAAAAAAGGTAGACGCAAACAACAAGCAGCAATCAGAGGCATTTTGTTTGTTGCCCGCTTCTTGCTTTCCTCAATTTTCGATATTAAACATACAGCAATACTTTCCTCCGAAACGTCGGTGACATGTACGGGTTCACGCGACATCACATGTCATAAGAAAGTGCTCTTCAGATACAAATTAATTCGCAAAAAGTATTACACTCTTTAATTTCCATACATCTCGAAAGATGTGGAGCCGGGGTAGCGCAGTCGGTATAGCGATTGGCTACGGGCTGGACGATGGAGGGGTTGGAGTGCGAGTTCCGTTATGGTCAAGAATTTTCTCTTCACCACTTCGTAAAGGCCGGCTCTGGGGTGCACCCAACCTCCTATCCAATGGGCACCGGGGGCTCTTTCCCATGGGGTTAAAGCGGCAGGAGCGTGAAGCTGACCACTTACCTCCAGCTAGTGCCGAGGTCAAGAAAATATGAATCTATCCATCCATTCCTCCATACGCCTTCATGGCAGTGCTTAATTCGTTAAGCAAAGGGACAAATTTACCTTTAGTTTACATCTTGAAAGATCCAAAGCAAAAAATGGCAGAATGGATTTAACAACATCCAGAGATATAACGGAAATATTTTAATGTGTCAATGCTTATATGTTATAAATTCGTAGAACTGTTGGCCTACACTGCTCATTAATTATAAGCATAATCTTAGACGAAGGAAGAGGAAGAATAATTAGACACTAAAACTAGGATTTTAAGATCGGTGCATGCAAGAATGAACTAATTCGTGACCGTGAATATGATGATGGTGATGATGGTGATTATGATAATTATGATGAAATTTCATCTAATTCTGGAGTTAAATCTTATGCCATTTTGCACAGATAGGCCTAGTTTCATTCGACTACACCTTCCCGCGTTTCTGTGACGTGACTATCAAAAATCCTTCCCCGGAGATCTCAGGGCATACAAATGTAATTATGGTTAATTATCTTTCCGTCATCAGACACGAGATTAAGACAAACTAACTTGGATATTTCACTTTAGAATTTCACTCCCAGTAATGATACCATAATTTAGTTTTCACGTAGGGGAAAGGCACTTAAGATTGCGCAGTGGCATTTTCTTGTAGTTGTCAGCACTGCTGACTGGCGACATTCTGTCGACAGATGAAGCTCGTGAGATACTCTTCAACGGCGTGAAGAATTTTCCTGAACGTGGTTTAATAAAGATTTGTCAGGTAAGATTAACAATTCATCAGTCTTGATATAAATCTGAATATTAAGAAGGCAAGCTTTCTTGCAAATTTTAATAATATTTTCTTGGATATAAATATTCCTGTTGCAAGGTGAACACATAACCTATGATGTGAACTACTCGCTGTTTGCCTGCGTGAAGGCGTCTGCCAGCCATTGGCCAAAAGGTGGAACTTACGTAGAAGCCTGTAAGACTGCGCGCTTTTGCGCAATCTTAGGAGCACAATTTCTCTTCGTACAAAAGGTAATATCCCAAAAGGGAAAGAAAATCATCTGAAAAGTGACATCAGGCGAGAGAGGGCAGACAGTAACTGTAGTGTGCTGCATATTTGTTCCTCCAACTATGATCTTCGCAAGAAAACGGATGAAACCAGAACTATTCACAGATGCCCCAGAAGGAACACTGCCAAACATTTCTGACACTGGTTTTATCAATACTGAACTCTTCGTAGAGTGCCTAAAACATTTCAACAGCTTCGTGAAGCCAACGAAAGAGGATCCAGTTCTCCTGATACTGGGCAACCACATAGCCCATTGCAGTATTGAAGCTGTTCTCTTCAGTACGGAACATCACATAACTCTTCTGTCTTTACCGCCGCATGCAAGCCATAGGCTTCAGCCTTTAGGTGTTGGCTTTCTCGGGCCTCTGTAGGAAGCCTAAGCCCAAGAAGCTGACAGGTGGCTAGTGAACCATCCTGGCACTGCAATTGCTCAGACCAACGTTGCCAGAATCTTAAGATCAGCCTACGAGAGTGTCAAATATGAAAATAGCAGTACGTGCATGCGAGACAACGGGAATTCATCCGGTTAATAGGAATGTCTTCTCAGATGAAGACTTTGCACCCTAAGAAGTAACATTCTGCCCCGGTGTGCAGGAGAATCAAGCCATTGCCGAAGAACTCACGTTTCAGTGAACAATGAAAATGGTAATGAAGTGTCCTTAACAGTTCAAGCTGCGATAGTTGAGGAGCCACAAGTCTCACCTGCTATGATCTCACCATTGTAGAAGGCAGTGCAGACGAAGAAGCGGAAGAGGACTGCTAAAAAGTCTGAGGTTTAATCTTCCTCTCCATACAAGAACGCTCTTCTAGCAACGAGGAGAGAACCAAGCAATAACAAACAGGGCAGCAAAACTCTTCGTTACGACGGCCCTTCAGTAGCGTCAACTTGTTCTGCAGCTGCAGAAGAAGAGAAAATTAACTGTCCTTGTTGTGACGAAGCCTATGAAGAGCCCATTACTGAGGACTGGGTGCAATGCAGTGCGTGTAAACAGTGTTGGCATGAAGACTGTTCAAGCCGCGAAGGCTTCGGACCCTTCAAATGCGACGTGTGCTAACGCGCATTCTTAAAGGACATTGCCTGTAAGACTGCGCATTTGCCATTCGTCAAAAAATGTTCTTTTAAGGACAAACTATTTAATTTTTGTAACTCTTTTGATGTGTTTTGTATTCTTGAGAGTCGGGAGTTTTGTTTAATAGATGCAGTTTTTCATGGGTCACAAAAATGATGCGTTTGTAGGCATAAAAAAGTTAATTGCGCAATCTTAAGTGTCTTTCCCTTAACCTTAATTTTTTTAAAATAATAGTGTGCTTCATTAAACCACTGACTACTCATGTATTTGTTTATACTGCTATCCCGTAACAGGCCGTGAAGGCCCTAAGAATTGTGAGAGGTTGAGGCTCCCACATCTTCTAGACAATCGGCTCACAGATGGCGGTAAATTTGTCAGCCTTAAGCGCGGCCGCCCTTTACCCCGCAAGAAGATTCCTGGTACTCATTTCTGTCAGAGGCTGAGTAGACCCCAGGGCCATAGTGCGGCTGGATGGATTAGGTCAGTTGAAGAACTCCAACTCATTGGGACTCAAACCCCCCGACCTTCCGGCTTGTAGCATAGTTCAACCAACTACGCCACCGCGTAGCCCCATTTATTTATGCTGATTATACGAAATTTTTGGATAGTATTTAAATATCACAAGTAACAAGCAGAAAATATTTTACAGTCCAGTAGATAAACTGGCCTGAAGTAAATATAGTAACATGAAAGTAAATATGTAATCGTGTATTTCTCATTCTGTGCTCCATTATCCTGTTTATACGCGAGATATGGTAAACAATGGATGTAATTTCTATTTTATCTGCATCACATCCGCCTGTCAACTACATGATCAAAGTGATTCTTTCAACATAATATAAAGAACATCAATCCAGATGAAACTTCAGCGGAAAAATGTTAAAAACAAACCTCCTCAAAGCAGCCAACCTCAATAAATATAAAGTTCTGTAATGACAGCTAATTTATACTAAGATACTGAACTTGATAAAATAACGACATACACTGAGGGATGCTGATATCTATAGGAGTCCTTTCGGCATATGTGGACACTATAACACTGACATAAGCATATTTCCACTGTTACTGTATTTTGCTTTCTGCTTTCCCGTGGGACTGACGAGGTCCAGCAGCAATTTAGCAGTCAGTCAGTCAGTCAGGCAGCTGAGAGCCAGTGAGAGTCAGGAATAACCACTGATAGCGAGTAATAGCGAGCGATAGCCAGCGAGTAGAGAGTCATGATTCGAAGTTGACAGTTGGAACAATGGGTTAGTTGCAAGCCACCTGCCATCCAGTAAAGACATGAACACAGAAACTGGGGAATCTACATTGTTGGAAGCCGTAACCTAGGAACGGGTAGTGAAGACAGACTGAGAAGACTTGGCGTGTGCTGTAGTGAGGAGTCGAGTTCGTGAATTAGTGACAGGATTAACATTACTTTCAGTTACAATATATAGGAGTCCAATAAATTCAGTTACCAATCCAAACCCCGTGTCTAGTCACGAACACGTAATAATTTTAATATGGAACTTATAGGAACACATTAAGAGGTTGCAGGCTAGATTAACCCTTTGACGATGGAGGTTAAATTTGCCAGTAAATCCAGGGATACGAATTTTGGTGCTAGGTACTTAAATGCTGTGCAAAAAATAGTAATGGGCAGGTCATTGCGAATGCTAAACTGAGTATGATGTGGAATGAAGCGAGCATTGCTTCGGCTGGAGTGTACCGTCACGATTTATATGTGAATATAAACGGGGTTTGTGACTGGAAGCTTGGATTTATTGAGACTTTATACATTTAACTCGGGACAACAGGCAATACCGCACTACTCATATTTCCACACACGTTACAGTTCACCGTTACACACGCAAAATGATTCTCGGCCTTTACTAGTCGTATCCTGGCAACATCTCACTGTAACTTCTAATCACATATGAAGTCTTCTTTGCACAGTCTAATTCGTTTCTTGCAATTTCTTCTCAATCGCCTTAGACTACCATCTCCAGAACTCGACCAAATTCTCTACATCAACTAACTGAAACGACTTTCTTTGTCCCTTTATAACCCCTCGACATGGACCACACATAACACAACTTCTCTGTTGCTGAGAAGGCGTGTTTACTGTTCCGTTGCCTAGCAACGGACGTCCTATTGTTGTCTGCGTACGCTTCCGCGGAGTCGTTGCTAGCAATGGGTCAATACGTCACAATACAAATCTAATATTTACCTGGTGGGACTGAGAAAAGCACGATATATCTTAGGTTAGTCGACCGTCGGGGCGATGACGTGATGTGGCGCCTCCCGAATAAGAAGCGCGCCTGTGCACACCCCTCTCTTTCGTAAGTGGTATGAACTGTACCTACTGGTTCTTTTACGTTGTTACGCTCTTGCATTCAGTGAAATGCCATGTTCTGATTGAAGGGACATGGACAGGAGCGATGTAAAGTAATGAAATCAGTAATGTTACTTCTTCCATCAGTTTCTGCCTACACATGAAATAAGTCGGTGTCTCAGGTCCTTAGATTTATATAAGTTCACAAAGAAAGCTCCAGCCAATAGGCTCTCGCTATTTACTTACTTTCAGATGGAAGGGAATGGCTACAAGTAGGTGGATCTGTCACAAACACTTACCTGAAACAAAGAATGAAATTCAATTTGTAAGCAAACTTTTAAACATTCAAGATCAGTGTAACAGCTTAAACGATTTTGTTGTACTCAACGCCATATGCAGTTTGCCATCGGTACTGGTTGAATGACGTGTTCTTCACAGAACTACATTTAGTGGCGCTCCCTCATTTGCCTAATTCAGGGTATCTCAAACTTTGTGATTATGAGACCTTCTAAAGCAAAACATGCCACGTGTATTAGTGACTAAAGAGGGTTCGGATCGGTAATTGGATTTATTAACCACCCATAGGTCGTAACTACAATTAATTCTTATGCTATTGCTGATTTAAACAATTTACAATCACTCCACACTAATTTTCTCAGTCTATTTCAACTAGTCTTCACTATCCCTTACCTGGCAACGGATTTATAACACAGAAAATACAGAAGTCTCACTACATTACACATTTTCAATACCGATGTACTACATCACATGTAATACCACATATTCTGTTTTCTGTTTCTTCTTCTGGCCACTCTGCTGTTCCCTTGGAACTTCGGAACTCAAGTGATATGAATTCCCATTCCCGTATTCTCTTATACCCTCTCGGCACGGACCACGCACAGAAAACACAACCCCTCTATTATTGCATGGGGCAGACCACACAGAAAACACGTGTCACGTGTCAGTCTGTGAGTTCACTGGCCCGTTAGCAGCGCTGGGCCTGGCGCGGACGACATAGAAAACAGCCTCATCTATTGTTGTGTTGGACCGTATTTATATAGCTGCCTGAGAACGAGATGATCAAACCACTACAATATTGTCACGTGCGATCCTGGTTATTTCTGGTAAGGGAAAATGCAGTTCTGTACGTTGGCGCAGGTTCCTATAAGACTGTATGGTGACAGCAGCAAACAGTTTATTTCGATCTCTCCACATGTACATCAAGGTACAAAAGGTTCCTGTACAGTAACGAAAATATTAACGAAATGTTTCGTCGGCTGTAGCAACGTTTTTAAAGCACCTATATTGAAACTTATTGAACCTGATAAAACTGTGAATGCGACGAGTCAAATCATTTTAAAATAATTCTTGAGAATTTGGCGAGTCTCCACCCCCGAAAGTGCAAACCACAGTTTCAGAAACCGTGGCTTAAGATATAGCATCTGATGATCGGACGATATGTGAATGATGAATTAGTAAGAATATGAAAGAGACGCATTTCAAAATACGCTCTACTGTTCCGGCACCTATCTCGAGGGGCTGATTGAAAGACAAAACTTTGAGAGCAGCCGCCCTCGGGGAAGAGATCTGACCCTGCAGTATCCCTAATAGGAAACGGGGATGAATATTCCCTGTTACGGAATAAGTTACTATCCTGGATTTTGTGTCTGACGTAAATGCACTTATAATTTTCATTTCGTGCATCCTGTTGTGTTACAATATACAACTCTTTTATTAACCGTCAAAACACAATAGAAAGAATCAGGACTCGTTGTTTACTCTCCATACAGTACGGACAATTCTTCGTAATATGAGGCACCGACTACACAATTAATTAATTTGCAACATCACGGGCCTCCTATACATTCTTGTATAAATGAAATATCGAACTTCCATTTGGTCCTTAGAAACGTATGAAAAGTAAAAAATCAACGACCGATTCCACGTTGTATAACATTAATTAAGTTTTATCTTGTTTTATACAATAACTTTAATTTTTTTATATAATCTGACTTATTTTATTTTTACACAAAGTATTTTAACATTGTATTCAATCTATTGTACAGCAGTTCAGTGGTCTATGTTTGTTGATATGTGTTTGCCTGATGATGGCCGTTAGTGGCTGAAACACGTAGCGAAGCCCTGATTCTATTTGTTGTGTTTTGACGGTTAATAAAAGAGTTGTAAATGCACTTGGCTAGAATCTTGGTTTCTTCATAACCACAAAATCTTCGCAGGGAATTCTAAAAACTGGACTAAGAACTGCATTTAGGTCCATTTACTTCCCATATTAGTAAGTAACAGAGTCATATCCTGAGCCTACTGAAGGACAAGCCGGAAGGACGCGGGTTCGATCGCTGACGTGGTCACTGGATTTCTCAATTGATCTAATCCTTCCAGCTGCACTATGGCCCTGGGGTTGACTCAGCCTCTAAAAGAAATGAGCACCAGGAATCTTCCTGGGGGTAAATGGTGGCCGGCGCGTAAGGCTGATAACCCCATTGTCATTTATGAGTCGACTGTCTAGAAAATGTGGGAGCCTCGACGTCTCACAACTCTACGGGCCTCCGCGGCCTGTTACAGGGATAGTTTTTTTTTAAGGACAAGTCTGCACGAGAGAGTGGAAAGATACAGTACGCAAGCATATGTTAATGCGTATGAGGGGAGGGGTCAGAGCCATCTTCTGTCTGATCAAGCAACAACGGGACTAATTTCAATACAATTTGTTATTCAGTGTCTACGAAATTACAAGAAGAATTTAATTTCGTTTCGCATCTGTTGTAGCATATATTTAGTTCAAAGTCATCTCCTTCACTGTTTTCCTCAGAAAGAATTATTGCTCAAAAAACAAATTTCGAGAGTGTAAATGAATGTTGTTATGGCAGCATAAACTAAGCATTACAAAACAATTAAGCTATTTGACATTTTAAAATTAATCTATATAGGCTTCTGGATTCGATCCAGTGACCTGGCAGAGACAAACAGCAACGTGTTTAGCATCCTTGACACATTATGTCACAGCGCAGTGCGGTGGAATGGCTGGATACTGCTATCATCTCTAGTCCGCCGGACACATAATGTCCCATGAGTGATCATATTACTAATGGAATTACCAATATCCACCTTATTATGGTTGAGGTTCAACTAGCTAAATTACAGGTTATTAGAGCTTCTGTATTGAATTTCAGTTTACCTGTGGGAGACATCATTAGCGTGGCTGTTACGAAAGATGGCCCCCCAAAACAAATGGTATCCAGTTACGCTGCACCCATTAGACGAGTCAGGGAATCACACATCTGTTACTTTTTTAAGACAAAGAATTCCAGTCCAGACACACCCTGTTCAGTAAGTTGATTTACTGTCAAACTTATGTCAAGTGGAACTACTGAGCTGTGCTGAAGAAACGGCTCCCTTCCGTGACGTCATGGCTTCCAGCCATACCTTCCACGCTACCCCTTATCTTTGTCCTCGAGCTTACCCCCTCCTCCTCTTCCCCTATTCCACGTGGTTGTCCCCGCACTTCCTTCAACTGTGTGTCTCGGAAGGACGCATGTTTTGGGAGCAGTGGAGGAGTCTGAGAGTGGATCCACTCCCGCTAGGACGTTGGAGGACCAGCGGGAGGAATTTCTAAATTTCAGTTCGGCGGGGTTTTTCTAAATCTAGTTTCGGTGTAGTCGGGAGCTGGCCGCAGACGTCGCGGGAAAGGTATGGCGGCGATACGCGGGGTTGTTTAGTAAGTATATATATTTAGCGGCCTCCGTAGTCTAGGGGTAACGTTCTCACCTCATGACTCAAGGTACGTGGGTTCAAACCCGGCGGAGGTCGTGGAATTTTTAAGGGCTGAAAAATTCAGGGAACAAGTCCTCCGGGAGGGACTTTAAGCCGCGTGTCCCGTGTCGTAGATTTACGGCATGTAGAAGAACCTCATGTCTCTAGGAGACCTCTGAGCTAAATTACAGGCCCTTTCCCGCCCAAGTAGTCTCCAATGCCTCTGGTGGATGGGGAAAGCATCAAGGTACCGGGAGCCGACCTCGTTGGCTGATGGCACGCACCGTTACTGGTCGGGTGTGGCGACAGTATAAATTAAAAGGGGGACGAACAATGGACCAATAACTGGTCTAAGTGCATGGGGAAACCCACCCCCTCTCATAATACATACATACATAGTATATATATTTTCTTTTGGGCCGCCTGTGGCTGACCAAGGAGCAATAGTGAATTCGTGTTGTGGTGTAACGACTTCCGTACATAATGTAGGTTGGCCAGTGGAACTGGGCATGTCGGCTGAGTTGGATGCCGCGAAGTGCGGATAAGTATAGGGCTGATATCAGCCTTGTATGTTGAATTGTCAGCGACATTGTATGCCCACAGTGTTCTATTTTTTGTATATTCTTCTAGTGCGTTATGTTGTGTTTTGTTCTCATTAAATCCTGTTATTGTTATAAGGCCGATCACTATAACTTCTGATTGGCCCTCCGCTGCGAGCTTGGATTCCCTGCGACGACCTTAGGGAGTACTGTGCACACGACGCGAGAGCCTGTGACGAAGAACCGGTCCCGACTTCACCATGGTTGTAGGTTGTAGGGTGAAGACGGGAGTAGGAGCGGTTCACTATAAAGGCTCACTCGATAAGTGGCACACGAAACTGAATTCTTTCCGCGCGATTTGACTGCTCTAATACTGGAAGCCTGCTGCCGGGGAAACACAGAATTATTCAACTGATCGATATGTCGTATTTAAGGAGACGTAACAACTACACAGTTATAAGTGCTGAATGACAGAATGAGAATAATAATTTCATTGATTAATTGGGGCTTGGGGGTTTTCGATACACGTCATCAACTGTATAGTTTATACAGCACAAAATGATAGGGTGATTGACAGAAAAAACATTGAAATATGTAGCAAACCATTTTTCATCTGCATAGGTTATGGGGTATACACTCAGCACGTAAGTTGGTTGATTGGTTCGAGGGTGCATCACGCTGTCCGTTACTGATTCACTCATAAATTCATTAAAAAGTTATTAACTAGCTACCTGCAGATCCAATTAGCTAGCTAACTAACCAACAAGTGAACTAGCTAAATAACAAGATAATAAATGAGCCATGTGGTAAGCCGAACTTCCCTTCAGCAGTTAACAGAGATTCAGGTTGGCCCACTCAAGAAATCATCTGTCATCATAACCGAAGACTTATCAACGACCCCTGCTGGACACAAAATGAACTAGTCTAATAAATTTACGTCTTACAAACATTTTCCTCTAAAACTGATGTCAATTATGGCATTCTCCAAACTGCTGTGTTTTCGCGAGTTTTTTTCAATCCTATTTTGATTTTTTAAAAAGTACACTTTATCCAGGCGTGCTGCATGTCTCACACATCTGAAAATTATTTTATTTGGTCATGCTTAGTTCAACACAGTTCTAGTCTCAGCCGTCATCAACTAACAAACTACCCCATGGAACCGACCCCTCCTGGAGAAGCCAAAAGTCGCTTAGCTACTCAAGAATGTCTCATAATTTTGTGGAATCCGAAAGATCATTATCTTATTCAGAAGAGTCTGCCATTGCCACTGGTCTCTATCCCGAGACAGATGAATCCAGTCCATACAACCCTATCCTATTTCTCTGAAATCAATCTTAATATTACCCTCCCACCTAAATCTAAGTCTTCCTAGTGGTCTCTTCTGGGTTTCCCACCAAAACCATCTAAGCATTCCTCTTCTCTCACATACGTGCTACGTGTTAATACTAATTATATTCTCCAAAGAGCATAAGTAATGAAGTTCCTCATTACGCAGTTTTCTGCATCCTGTTCTGAGACCAAATGTCATACCCACATAAACTTTCAGGCAAAATAATAATCTTCTGTATTTCAGTTTTTTGCTTTATTAGAAAACAGACGAGAAGACAAAAAGTTCTAAACTGAGTGGTATCAAACGTTACACGGTTTTAATCTGCTCGTAATTTCCTATGAATCAAATTTTCATTTGAAGAAAGCAGTCTTCTGGGATTTGGCACCGTGTATATGTGGTGTTAACCGACGTTCCTCCGAAACGTCGGTTAACACCACATATACACGGTGCCAAATCCCAGAAGACTGCTTTCTTCATAGTCACCGCCGTGAAAGCCTCAAATCTTACAAATTTTGATTTGTTACCGTTTTCCCGACTGGTTAAAATTTGTCACATTTTCAAATGTTCTAATCAGTTACCCTTATTTTACGATTTGCCCTGCATTCTGGTGACGAGGCAGCTCAGTTGTTCTTACGGGTAGTGAATATGGAACTTCGCTACGTGTGCCGATTCAGACGCTGTGGAATTCAGGACCCAAGAACATAAAAAAGCATAAGATACTGGCCTAACCACAACATAATCAAAACCGTCAGGATCCAGGTACACACCTGGCGGCTAATGCACAATATAAATAAAAGCCAAGAGCACTGTATATATGTCGTCTTCAGAATAACCGGAGATTTCTGAAATGGGTTCAGCATGCATCATGTCAACTGAAAAGTATTTCGTCCGATAGCAGACGAGACGAGATGTCGGAAGTTACACTTCAATGAATAATCATATTTCAGCCAATTATTCACTGAAACGTTTACACAACCTGGTTTCATTAATTATATTAGCGCTACTGTGCACTCTTTCCCTATAATCGCATTTAATTGGAATTTCTTTTCATAGAGCTAAGATGAGTTTAATGCTACCTGTAACATAGCACTCAGTTCATCAATTACTAATTAATACTGAAACATGCAATTATCGTCAATGTAAGCGTATTTCTCAGAGTTTTTATGACCTAATAACATTGTTATCCTTGCAATTTTCTGACTGCAGTCATATGGAAAATCTGACGACAGTATAACAATTGTAAACGAGCTGATAAGCAAAGCGCCAATACATTTTCGAGGCGGTCACTCCGAATTCGATCTGGAGATCGAATATGCTATTGTGTTTTTTTTTCGTTTCTCTCAGGGATTCCACTTTAATTCCGTATTAATAACTTAAAATAGGCCACGAGTAACATTCTATTTGTTGAGGCTACACACGTCAGAAACTGATGCACCTCTGTATAACGAGAACCCCTCGTATTACGGAGGGGATTTTTGGAAAGTATGATCCAACTTTTCTTGTATATAAGACATTTCGATCAGGATACCAATCTGGCACCGAACAATTAACTTCCCAAGGATGAGGACAATAGAACCACTACATTAAGACGTTCACTGAAGGTGGATACTTGAGTCTTCATAATCTTCTCTTCGATAAATTTGACATGGTTCATCCTGGTCCGTCAACCTAGCAATATTCTCACAATATGCCATGAATATAAAATCAAATCCTTTAACAACTACAGCGATGGGCATGAATACATTAAAATATTTATAAATTGTTATACTTAGTTTGTTTACAAGTGTGGTTTAAAAATTTTCTGTTAAAATCCAGAACCAGTTCGATTCGTGTCTTTATACTGGCTCTCTTTAAAGGAAGTTGAGTGTTTACCACCTCGTCCTTCCGTTGTTTCATGAATATGGCTGCTTAGTGTAGTCCTGTTGTTCGGGCCACGCTGTGTTGTTATTCATGAAACAACGGAACCACTTCCTTTAAAGAGAGGCAGTATAAAGACACGAACCTTCGGCCGCGCCATAGCTCAAGCGGTTAGTCGCCGGCTTCCCATCGCGGCGGCCCGGGTTCGATCCCGGGTCTGGTCAAGTGGGATTTGTGGTGGACAAAGTGGCGCTGTGGTGGGTTTTCTCCGAGTACTTCGGTTTCCCCTGCCAATCTTCATTCCACCAATTGCTCTACAATCACCCTCACCTATCATCTGGGGTTGGTACAATAGGCCAGAAGTGGCCGCAGTACAATCATATTGACCAATCATATTGTTATAGTAGTTTCCGCCTGTATTGATATATCCTACTGAAGATGGTCTCAGACCAAACGTGTCAAGGGAGAAAGATTAAAAATGAGAAAAAAAAACATTTATCAGTTACACTGAATGGAGTTGATAGCCTTTTATAATTATCCATAACCTTGATTTTTCACATATGCATGGATACCGTAACCTAGTACGCAAAAGGATATTAGAAAGTTATTTCTAACTCACTCTGTATACAAACCTCACTGAGACAAACGTCAATATTTTGGAGAAAGACAATCATCAAAGTTTCGGAAGTTAACTGGATATTGCAATCGTGAATTGAGGTCCTGAACTTAGAGTTAATATTCCCATCTGCCAAACGCTTTGAGACACGCATTCAGCGAGAGTCCACGACGAAGTTAAGTGTTCTACACAGTGCACAGAGGGAAATTTCCCTTTCCAAAGTTGACCAAAACTTCCTCAACTCTGCTCACAGTATACACACACACACACACAGAGACTCAGACCAAACCATATCATTTTGCCTTTCAGACGGAACAAGTCGTGGATGAAATTCTGTCTATTCCGAGATCCGGTGTGACTACTCGCCATCAACATTCTCGTCTTCAGCACCAAACACATTTCCTGGGAGGCTTATTGAGACAACAATACTTGTGTGTTCTTTTCTTCCTTTTTTTTTATTCATTTGATGCATCCTGTTTTGTTATAATATACAACTTCTTTATTAAGACCGTCACAACACAGCAATATCAATGTCAGTGCCTAGTTTTGGCTCTGCTACATGTTTCGGCTATTAAAAGCCATCATCAGGCAAATGCATGCTTAACATATATACACCACTGAACTGCGGTACTAGTAAAATTGGATACAATATTATTAATTGTATAAAATACTTGACGTAAAAATACAATAAATTAGATTATATAAAGCAAGAATAAAATTCTTCGATTGATGTTTTACATCATCGAATCAGTCGTTAGTTTCTGTAATTTTGTTGCGTTCCCACGGACAAATATTCTGTATTTTGTGTATATAAAAATGTATTGGAGGCTCGTGATGTAGATGTGGTAATATTAATGTTCATTATTTAGTCGGTGCCTCATCTTACAAAGTATTGTCCGTTCTGTAGGAAATGTAAACAACGTGTGAAGGTTGTAATAATGAAGTTGGACACTTCTGCTATCATTAATTTGAAGTTGTAAATTGGCCTATATGTTTACGCGTTGTCAGAATTTCCTTGCTAGATTCAATTCAAAATTAAAAAATTAAATAGCAACACAGGACAGGTCTGTGTGAAACTGGGGCCTCCTAATCTCGAGCGGGTAATTTCGGAAGAATGCGAAGGCAGCGCATGCCATGGCCAATTATTATCGTTTCGCCATATATAAATTTGTTCTTACAGTATCAACGATAATGACCAGCTGAATAATTAAATAATTAGGAAGCCCCACAAAAACCAGGAGGAATTTAAACTGAATGCAAGACATCCGCTTATGATCCGTTCTTGATATAAATTTCCTGCGCGAAAGCGTTAACATCACAGAAAAGAAAACAGAAACTCCATAAACGCTGATATATGTTACGCAGGCACTGAGCGGCAATGAAGCGACTGGACAGATAATAGAACAGAATTGCAACTTGAATAGCATTCGAATGGTCTTCACCTCAAAGTATGACGTAGCTGCTTGCTCCCTCCCTAGGTTTCTGTCATCTGACCCTGTTCTGAGCCGCCACAAACTGATTCACACCTTATCGCCTATTTCATCAGGATCCGTCGTGGTTTTATGAAGTATTAATGAAAAATAATCATAGAAATCCCTATACATCGAGACAATGAGATTTCTGTAGCTTAGAAGCCGTAGTTTCAATCATGGAAGCTAAGTAATAAATATAAATAAATGAAATACCCAACTTTTCGTATTCCGATGAAATGTATATCTTCCTTTCTTTCGTTGGTATTATAAAGAGAATTCATATATACGAGTCGCAAAGTTTTTGAATAGAATTTTATAAGTTTTCAGTGTGGTTGTATTAGTTTACTTGTCTTGAACACTGCAGTGGAGAAGGTGAAGTCGGATGAGAAAACTTTTATTGGCAATCAGCGAGAGCTCCGCTTCTGCGCCTTGCTTGTCGAAAAGTAAAGTGACTGCAGGAATGAATATGCTTACTCAATTCCGTGTGCTCAATGCTCAATTATTTACAGCCATGACACCACATAATGATTGTTGCTGCACTGAAGATTTGCCAGTCAACGAAAGAGCGGTGTACATATACTGCGTTTGTACCATGAGACGCGGGTGTTATCTAGAAACTGCATTGAGAGACGCGAAGGCAACTGGGTGAATGGATTTTATATACGAATCGAAGACTGAAATTTTCGGAATAATTCATGACTACTCTACCTATTTTCACTGAAGGGCTTTTTGCTAGAAATATTATATTTTAGCGTCATATTATGTGCGTGAAATTTCACATGCCATAATAACACAAGGTAAGATAAAAACATACATACCTCTTCCCCGACCATGTAAACAAAAAACACATACATATTCTCACAAAAAATGTGTTCATATTCCATGTAGGTAAGAACCCCGAAGAAATACAAGGGTAGACGAGTCACACACACAAAAGTATCACACCCAGATGAAACATTTTATAAGAACGTAATTCTCTGTCTTCTAGTGGTCAGAATTCCTGCCTACAGATTCAGAGGTCCGGATTTGATTCCCTGCGCTACTAGATTTTCTGAGAAGTAGTGGGTCTGGAACGGGGTCCACTCAGCCTCGTGAGGATAACTGAGGAGCTGTTTCAAGGAAATAGCGGCTCCGGTCTAGAAAACCGATATTAACGGCTGTGGGGATCCGTTGCGCTGACCATGCGACACCCTCTATCCGCTAAAGTTGGTATTAATTTGGCCAACCAGCGGCGGACGCTCGGTCGCTATAGTTTGCTTGCGGACTACAGGCCTAGGAGATTACATGATTTAACATTTTAACTATTAACATTTAATCTTAAAGTAAACACACCTTTCTATATATAACGGCGTTACACCTTACTAAATCCAGGGGGCACGCGGTAGCGTAGCTGGTTGAGGCACTCTGCTAGAAGCCGGAAGGTCGCTGGTTCAAGTCCCAATGAGGTCATTGGAATTTTTTTCAATTGACTTAATCCTTCTAGCCGCACTATGAACCTGGGGTCGACTCAGCCTCTAACAGAAATGAGTAACAAGAATATTCTTGGGGGTAAAGGGCGGCCGGCGCGTAGAGCTGACAACACTGCCGCCATCTATGAGCCGATTGTCTAGAAAATGTAGGAACCTCAACATCTCACAACCCTATGGGCCTTCACAGCCTGTTACAGGGGTACCTTTACTTTACTTAGGTATTACTAAAGAACCAGTATCCCAATATGTAAACACTGGCCAATGCAGGAGCCCTAGCGTACCAATACAGCTGTATGCAAGGAAGTCAAGTGCTGATGATAGCTCAATAAGCCGAAATGTGTTGTAAAAAGCGACGAATCTATGGTGTGTCTGTACTTCTTATTGTGGTCTATTTATCTATGGCTCTACAGCCCTTTGCTGGACCTCGGCCGCTTTTTTAGTTTCTTAATCCTATACACAGTCGGTAGGACTCCTTGGACGGGGGATCAGCCCGTCGCAAGGCCGCAACACACACAGACATCCATGCCTCGAGTGGGATTCGAACCCAGGATGCTTCACGTTGCGCGGCCACTGTGATCGGCTCTTATTGTGGACACGGAATAAAATAGAGAGGGAGTTCTTGCTTGTGAAGGGAATGAGAATATTCATGAATAGCAGGTGCTCGTAGTGGGGTCGGGGCGTGAGCAGCAACGTCGGAAATATAAGAAACGGAAAAAAAGCCATTGTGAAATTCCTGAAACTTCAGTAAGTTATCTTTATGAAATTATCACGGTATTTGTTGCTTGGTGGTTTTGCACAGTTGCGATAACACGCAGATCATTATGATGCCACAGCGTAGACCGAATATCGCGAACTTTTCCGGCGAAACTGGCCACAGCCGAAGCTTTCGTCTCCTGCGCAAAAAAAAAAGAAGAAGAAGAAAAGATGGAACCGTAATACGGAACAGGAAATGATACTGTCGCTATCACTGACATACGAAATTAAACTCTTATGCCGCATTAATACTTACGCGGGCAATATTGCTCATGACGTCACTATAAGGTGCATTTTTTTTTCCTGGCGCTACAGCCCTCATTTGGGCGTCGGCCTATCTCCATGAAACTCTCCGTTTCAATTCGGTTTACTAGAACTTACACATACGGTAGGACTCCTTGGGCGAGTGATCTCGTCACAAGGCCTCTACCTGTACACAAACACAGAAAAACGCACACAAACATCCATGCCCTGAGTGGGATTCGAACCCACGATCTCGGTTTCCGAGCGAGCGAAGACAGTGCATGCCTTAGACCGCTCGGCTACCGTGACCGGCTATTATAAGGTGCATACAAGATTATTATTAAATATTAAGAGACAAGAATTGTCGCTTCATGAGTATGAAGCTTACATCTTATTATAGGAAACACTTAGGTCGAAGGATTTAGAGTGAGTCATTTTAATATTCGAAGTAATTCTACAGTTTATACTCGAAATATGAATAACTTCAAAATGTGCAATTATTTCAGTATAGGCAATGGTGTTAAAATTAAACTAAATAGTGTTCAATACTGCCGCGGATCCATAAAAGGCACAGTACTAGAGGAAAACCGGAAGTAAATCTCAACAAACCCCTGCGTTGCCATATCTACGCTTCTACATGCAACCAAATTTTGGATGTTATCGAAAGAACAAAGGAGAAGAAATCAGAGTGTACAAATACGTTTCCTCAGAAAGGTCGCAGAATGCAGAATAACGTACCGTAGAACATAATAAATATATTAAAGAAGAACTAGGAATAACAGGTAACAGCACAGGACGAGAAACTGCAACATTTGGATGCAATGTCTGGAAACCAGACCACAAAGCCGCTCTATCGGCACAAAGAGAAGACGCGTGACAAATAAACTGTAACACTAATGGTTCCAGCAGTCAATAAGGTTGAGAATTCTGCTTTAATACACCGGCGATATAATCTCCAGTATCTCAGTGCGATGAGAAGCTTGAATGTTGGTAATATTTGAAGAGGTTATTTCAAAATATCATAGTTTGCTTAACCTTTAGCACTTTCTCTATTCTTTGTTTCATGAGTGCTGCCAAAAGATACATACAATAAAGGAAGGAGGCAGATACCACCATAGTCAATAATTTTGTGGACTGGCCGCAAAACGTCGTTGCAGTGCACTACAGCGGATAGCCTCAGGCACGATATGATGCCCTGTCAGTTCATCTCTCGTCACAGCAAGAGGCAGTTGTGTGCAAACAGTGTAAGCAGAACTACGGCCTCCGTTGTGAAATGCAGTTAAATTCAAGCGGCGGAAATCGAAAATATGGCAGTTTGAACAACGGACGAATATAAAGTTCTGCAAAAAACTAAGCAAATCCCCTAGCGAAACGTTTGGCATAGGAAGAATTGGCTGTTGCTACACGACAACGCCCCTGCACATCGTTCTGTTCTTGTCCATGAGGAACTGCCAAGGCAACAGGTCACCGTTTTGCCACACCCTCCGTACTCATCTGATCTCGCACCGTGCGATTTCTTTCTCTTTCACCGCTTGAAAGCAAAGCTATGTGGTTGTAGATTTCAGTCGTCCGCGAAGGTGGTCATTGCCACAAGAGACGCCGTAAGGGAATTTCCTGCCAATATGTTTCAGCAATGTTTTCGGCAGCTATATCAACGTTGGCAGACTTGCACAGTGGCAACTATTTTGAGGGTCGATGCGAATCTGTGTAAGTGTATGTGAATACCTTGTAATACTCGTATGATGCAATAAAACCATAGTCCAAGAAATTAATGACTGTACCACACACACACACACACACACATAGATAGATAGCTAGATAGCCAGATAGATAGAGAACATCATAACGAAGATGAACCGGAAGCTACATGCACATAATGATGGTAAGATTTTCTGTCAGTTGACCAGCCTATATATGTCTTGTTCCACTGTTTGAAACACCCGGTGCAACGTCCAGAGCTTGAGGTGTTCTTTGCTTGCACTGCTGCCCTAGGTTACATGTCAATCTATGCAGCTCCAGAGAGGCTGCACTCAGACGAGGGGGTCCCTCTGGTCCTTAGGGAAATCAGCGATGGTCGAAGGGAGCCTGTGATGTCCCTCGTGTGGGTGGCATGAAAGCAGTGTTACCAACTTGAAGGGTGGAATATTGCGGTTGTCTGGTGTAACCGAGCAGTAAATCTACAAATTGCGACAAATCTGCAAGCAAGTCTTCTCCTCTACCGCTATGCCTTTATGTAGCCAGCTTTACAGGGAAATGTCAAAATTCTGGAATTAGAGCGGGAAAGATATACGTGCATTTTTCATAATCCTCAGGCTTGGACACGTGATGGTAGACCTGCGCAATATCACAAACAAAATGGCCTCCTCAGGCATCTAACTCTGCTACCTACGAGTAGGATATAGGTCCATTTCTTTAAACGTTCTGCAGCCCTAACTTCAGGGCGAATAAAGAAAACTGCGCTGAGCACGTAGCCCGTATGAGGGGTGCGTGAAATAAACATGATTTTCTGATCCGAACATTCAACAGAAGAGGCCGCTTGGTAATGCCTACGCGAATCTGTAAAGATAGGACTAGTCTCGCTTTGTTTGATAGGATTCACTTCAATACTTTACCAGGTACCATGACATGGCACACAGGGCTTCACGTTCATCGACACAAAGAGAAAGTTCGTATGAAGCAGCCCAAAATAGCGTTACAAAACAATGTAGCCAACTACACAGCAATTAACATACTCTACGTCACCAGACTGTAGTACGAGTATGAGTGCCCACTGCTCAGGGAGACATACTGACACACTAGTGACGCATAGACGCGTTACAAACCAAGCCGACGGCGAACTAACTCCATGGGGCAGGGTTTGGCTTGAAAAGCTAAGAACGGCTATGCTTCTGCAGAAATGTCTCATCATTACCGCGCTAATAAAAATCAGCTAGATTGTGAACAAAAATTCAAATTAGCAAATTTTAATTTCATTCTTGCTAATTATCTTAAACGGATGTTAATACTCTGAATATAAATTTCGAAATATTTCACCTCATGTCAAAATTAGTGCCCAGATACCTACCCACCTACGGCTCTACAGCCATTGAGAAACTTGGCGGCTTTTTCAGTTTCTTAATCTTGACACAGTCGGTCGGACTCCTCTGACGGGGGATCAGCCCGTCGCAAGGTCTCTACCTACACAGAGAACAATTTTTTTTCCTTGGCCCTACAGCCCTACCTCCATGAAACTCTCCGTTTCACTTCGGTTTTTCTAGATCTTACACATACGGTAGGACTCCTTGGGCGGGTGATCAGCTCGTCGCAAGGCCTCTACCTGTACACAAACACAGAAAAACGCACACCCACACCCATGCCCTGAGTGGGATTTGAACCCACGATCTCGGCTTCCGAGCGAGCGAAGACAGTGCATGCTTTAGACCGCTGGGCTACCGTGACCGACTATACAGAGAACAACACAAACACAGAATAATCACTCACAGATGTGAATGCCTCGAGTGGGACTCGAACTCACGATCACAGTGTCCGTCCGTATGAAGAAGATTCATGCCTTAGACCGCGCCGCCACTGAGATTGGCTAATCATAAGGTAAAGCTGTCCCTCTGTTTAATTAATTAAGCCCTATACCATGACGGCGTATGGGGGGAGTGGTTGTATAGACCCACATTTTATTGACCTCGGCACTAGCTGGAGGTAGTCAGCTTCACGTCCCGGCCGCTTTAACCTCGGGGAAAAAACCCCCAGCACCTATTGAATAGGAGATTGTGTGGATCACCAAGACGGTCTGGATTACGTGGATAAGAGACAATTCTTGGCCACACCGGGACTCGAACTCCGACCTCTTGGTCGTTTAGTCCGTAGGTAGACGCTATACCGGCTACGCTATCCCCGCTCCTAATACCCAGACATATGAATGGAAAACTGATTGAAACATATATGCACAGATACAGAAAAAATATATCGAAAGCAACGGCGTTGCTTAAAGATAAGCTAGTTAGGTTTAAATGTCGGGTCGCGCCATAGCTCGAGCGGTTAGTTGCTGTTTTCCCACCGCGGCGGCCCGGGTTCGATCCCGGGTCTGGTCAAGTGGGATTTGTGGTGCACAAAGTGACGCTGGGACAGGTTTTCTCCGAGTACTTCGGTTTCCCCTGCCAATCTTCATTCCACCAATTGCTCCACAATCACCCTCACCTATCATCTGGGGCTGGTACAATAGGCCAGAAGTGGCCGCAGTACAAGGGACTTAGTCCCAGCCCACTACCAATAAGAAATAGATTTAAATGACGCCTTTTCCATTCGCCCTCGGAGCAAGATGAAGCAGTTACGCCTTTCTTGCACAGGGCAGAGAGGAGATTAATTTGCTGTGCCACGAGAAGTCTCACGCTATAGCTACCTGTAATCAGAAATGCCAGACCCTTTCACTTGATATGTGACAGCAGTTTTACATACCGGACCACTCCACACTGAGACCCAAGCTACGTCAAATTCATCATATCGACGAGGCCGCAGCCTTCCGTGCCACTGCACTGCCCATCAGTCCTGTCTGATTTCAGTTCTGTGACTCCATTTTCCCTCTGAATCACGCGCTGTTACACTCGAAGAATGAAAAGAAAAGCCGTATCGGGGAAAGGAACCGCGGGCGTAAAGCGACTTTGAGTGTTACAATTTCATTGCAAGCAGAATTCGTTTTGAACCCTGCAGGGATCCAGGCATCTCGGGTTGCTCTGTCCTTGATGCAAACCGAATTACTCTTCGCGCTCGCAGTATAAGGCCAACATGACGCAACATCCGGGCCTTCATATCCGATTTGCATACTGAATTTCGTTAGAAGCGGGTGAAATTTTTGGTAACATTTCGGTGGCGTTTGTTAAATGTGTAAATTATTGCAATTAGTTCCATCTGTATTAAATTAATTAACTTGATTATGCTATTGAAAGAGGCGTTCAATTATGTGAAGCCCTTTTAGTGCACTGTCTGCAACTTGTATTTCGGACAATGTTCGGTTTGGTTTATATGTAAGGCTAAGGTAAAGTTGTCCCTGTGCTTAACTAATTAAGTACTACGCCATGAAGACGACTGGGGGGGGGGATGTATACATCCAAATTTTCTTGACCTCGGCACTACCTGGAGGTAAGTGGTCAGCTTCACGCTTCGGCCGCTTTACACCGTGAAAGAGCAGCGTAACCACTGTATAGGAGGTGGGGTGAAACCCAGAGCCGGTCTGAACGACATGGAGAAATGAAAATTCTTGACCACACCGGGACTCGAACTCCGACTTCTCGGTTGTCCAACCCGTAGCCAGTCGCTTTACCGACTGCGCTATCCCGGCTCCTGGTTTATATGTAAGTGACTGTAATAAATAGCAAGAAGTTCTGGGAAGAACTAATAGCCTAATTTCCTTTAATATGACACGGACCTCATTGAAAATAGAAAATTCAGGGGGACGCACAGGTAGCAAAGTGATCTCACAAGCCTAAAAAATTAGGAGAGCTACACAGATGGATACATACAGAGACAGCGAGGTGCTCTCATAAACCCCTTTTACTTTTCAAAAGAAGGCTAAAAGATTAAGTGTGAGGAATACTTCATATCTCCCCCCCCCCCTTTCCTCCTCTTGCTCTCACTTTGGAGCATGGGGCTGATTTCTGTTTCATGATCATTTTACAGACGGTGGGACTCCTCGGACGGTTGATCGGCCCGTCGCAAGGCCTCTACCTACACAAAGGACAACACAAACAGAAGAAACGCATACACACACCATACATCCCTGCCTTGTGTGGGATTCGAACCCACGATCCCGGCTTCCGAGCGAGCGAAGACAGTACATGCCTTAGACCACTCGGCTACCGTGACCGGCAATACTCCTCTCTTCATTCTAAAGTCGCATATCATTCTAATTCAAAATCTTACACACTGTTTTGCATAGGCACGAAAACTGCTTTCCCAGCCTGTAGGAACAAATATGTTTTGCTAGAAGGGGTCGAGAAAAACATTTTAACAGATCCTGAACGGATGGTGAAGAGTGTTACACAAAGAGCTTTGAAACTCTATGTACTCTGAAGAAAGCAGTCTTCTGGGATTTGGCACCATGTATATGTGGTGTTAACCGACGTTTCGGAGGAACGTATCGCCTCCATCTTCAGGGTAGAAGGAAAAATATAAGAAATCCGCAAGCGAAGAGACCGTGAGAACCGGTAAAAGCAGACACCAGTCTGTAACAGAAATGAGTACCAGGAATCTTCCTGGGAGTAAAGGGCGGCCGGCGCGTAAGGTTGACAACCTCACCACCATCTGTGAGCCGATTATCTAGAAAATGAGGGAGCCTCGATGTCTCACAACCCTATGGGCCTCCACGGCCTGTTACAGGGATAGCCTTACCTTTTTATCTGCATACTGGCCCAGTATTACGTACTTGAAAATAGTTGCATGCTGTCCTGTGCTTAAACACCATGCCATTAAAATGTATGGGGTAGTGGAGTTACAGTTTTGCTCATTACTGGCCTGAATACCAGATGCAGGACAGTACCCACCTTCACGCTCCGGCCGCAGAAATACCTCGGGTACCCTCCAGAGGGAGCGGAGCCGGGCAGTTATAGTGGAAAGAAGAAAAATCTCTGCCCCTCTAGTGAATCAAACTTCCGTTCTCCGCTATTTTAAGAGTTAGAATAGAATTTCATGCAATGATATTACAACGGACGGACATGAATCACTATAAAATTCTCTAGACACCTCAAATTGCCCCTCGTTAAATTTAATATAAATGTAATAGGAGCTGGAAGATGAAATAAGCGAATAGGAATAACAGCATTATGAGTTCACTCGACGTATGATTTCATTAAGTCGTTACCTTACGCACATGCGCACATCATGCAAGACGCATATAAATGTTAAGCCAGCAAGTTGAGAATATTCAGAACCGATTCTCAAGACGGCTATTTTTAATGAAACTGTTTCAAGTCCACTGAACATAAGCAGATACGGACATAGAGCGCTTCCTGAATTCTTTACATGAGGTGGCTTCTTTTGTGGCCAACAGCCATTGTTTGCTTTTCACAAAATTAGAACAAAGAACATTATCAATACGTCGCTACAAAGAAAGCTCTGATGTCTGCAAGAGCAGGCAGTAAAACGTAATTTCTCCTGCACAGGCCAACAGACACTTCGTTAAATTTACTTTTTTCTTACTTCTTCTCGCTAATATTTCACTAAATCTCGTGGAAGGGTTACATCGACTGGGGGAAGAGCCTGGATATGTGTGTACGATAGAAAAGTGCACGGGGATGAAACAAAAGAGGGCAGTGGTGCGTGAGTGAATCGGAGTCCTTCTGATGGAGCAACATTTTTCACACTGTTCTCCCCGGCGGTCACGGAGAGGCAACGCAAGTTCGGAGTGAATCCCAACCTAACTTGAATTACTTTCTAATGTTCAATGTACGAAATTAATTTTTACATTGTCTCTACCTATTGTAAAGTAATGTCCCATTATTTATCTCTTTCCTTTCTTTCGGTCTGCCAGGTTATTATACGTTCTCGGCACAAGGTTCAGAAAATGTACTCATGCTGGGGAGAGCGTACTTTTCTGTTCATCTGTCTGAATTCTTAAGGTCCCCAACTACTGTAAGGTTTAGATTACATTTTGAATTGGGAATATATTAAACATGCCTGGAAATGTAATACTGTTTCGTATCGAAAAAATAATATATTTCCTATTTTAAGCAAAACAGGAAAAAATATCTCTGCATGACAAATCCATCTACCCATCTACCCACCCACCCAAGTAACAATCGAGTAATTTCCGATGCTAAGCAACGGTGCTGTAAACACGCCCTTCAAACAATAGAGAGGATGTTTTCTGCGTGCTTCGTGGAAATTCGTTATAAAGAAGAGTGCTCTTGAAAGGAATTGAGTCGAGTTTGGAGACGCCAGCCTGCCAGGATACGAGCTTTGCAATCAGACTTGAGATGACAGTCGAATGTGATCCAAGAAAGGAATTAGGCAGTGAAAAGAAGACTTAATAAGTACTGCAGTTACATTGAGACTAGTGTAACTATGTTGAAATACGTTGCCAGGATACGACTAGTGAAGACTGAGAGCGCTAATGCGTGTGTTACGGTGAACTGTAAAGTGTACAGATCAGCGATAGCACTGCACTGCCTGTAGTTCCGAGTGTTGTGCTTCAGGTGCCAATAAATCCAATCATCTAATCCGAACCCCGTCTTATAAGTCACGTACAAACGCCTACACGTGACAATACGAGTATAATACTCTTTATTTTATCTGATGAGTACTTACTCAAGATGTCAGCAGTTTAACATGTGCAGTATCTCAGACTACAAAGAATGGGACCGCATTATGGGATGATGGAAAATTATAATATGGAAAAGAGTTGGAAGGAAAACGTCAGCGCGAGATTTAAAGCACTACAGTACCTTAAAGTAGGCCACGCAGCGATAGCGTAGTCGGTGTAGCGGCTGGTTACGGGTTGGATGGCCGAGGTGTCGGAGTTCGAGTCCCGGTAAGGTCAAGAATTTTCTCTTCTACACGTGGTCCAGACCGGCCCAGCGGTCCACCCAACCTCTTATCCAATGCGTACCGGGAGTAAAGCAGTTGGGATGTGAAGCTGACGAATCATCTCAAAATATTGCCGAGGTTAAGAAAATTTAGATCTATACATCCACCCCCCCCCCCCCGATACGCCTTCATGGCATAGTGAATAATTAATTAAGCACAGGGACAACTTTATGGATTTTTATATTGTGATTTGCCGCGAAGGGCGGAGAAAAATCACGAGGAGCTTTGGTGAGAATATATTAATCTTGTTTTCTAACAGGAAATCCTTGTTGACGTTTAGGTTACTATAGCAGATCCACTTGAGAGAGATTAACGGCCCTTCTTTCAGCGATGTGTTATGCTGATATGTTCACTGTGTCTAACTTAAGCCATCAATCATGTCTTCTTGTAACTGCATGTTTGCCCTGGACAGGAAAGCGGTCATCTTCCGCCTGTCAATACAGTGCAGTACTTGTAAGTATCGCCAGAGAGCGCGCGGAACGGACACCTGCTATGTTAAGTCTGAAGACAGGACTGGGACATGGGATATGAATACTTCGGCAGGAGTGGATTTAGATCGAGCATAAGAAATTCCCTATAACGTATTTGGGACCCCCGTTATTTTGAACAGACCGACATATATATACAGGGTATACATAAAAGAATTTTGCGGTTTCAAAAGTTAATAAAAGATTTATTTCTCAACTTACACGAGCACAACGTACACCGTTAGCGGCGGCAACCGTCCAAGTTTCTCATGCGTTAATTACAAACCTCCAATGTGTGCACCCGGGGTCACATGACACACATCCACATCAAACTCTGCGGCAAATGGAGAAAACAACCTTCTCCACTGGCCACCCTGTTCGACAGATCTTACACCGTGCTATTTCTTTTTCGGGGGTTCGTTAAAGACAGCGTTTTAGTACCACCATTGCCCACGTCCATCCATGAACTTCGTGATCGGATAGCGCATGCGCTGCAGGCCATTACAGTGGACATGCTGCACCGGCTCTGGGATGAGTTTGATTACCGTGTGGATGTGTGTCGTGTGACCCAGGGTGCATACATTGGAGGTTTGTAATTAGCGCATGAGAAACTTGGACAGTTGCGGCCGCTGACAGTGTGTGTTGTGCTCGTGTAAGTTGAGAAAAAATGTCTTATTAACTTTCGAAACCGCACCATTCTTTTGTGTATATTATATATATTATATCCTATTGCCCTGAAGTCTTCCAAAAATTTTGCCTATTAATATTCTTAAGGACATTTTAGTGGGCATCCCTACTGTCACGTCCGTGCGTACGCCCCCTTAATAACTTATGAACTAAGTGATGGATTTTCATTAAACTGGGTATGAATATAATTTCACTAAAGTCACCGTAATTTGTAACCTACTTTATATTGCCCTAACATTCGTAATACCAACATGAAGGCTGTGCCATCAATACAAATTAGGGTCCTAAAATGTTTTAATATGGTAACATATAGAAATATGTGCACAATTTTGCACAGAATACTTATGTGAGACCGCAACCCTGAGGAGCGCTCTATTACATTCGCTTTGTCCGTCTATGTATCTGCCCGTCCGTGTATGGAACAACTGAAGAACCACTTAACGAACTTTCATGAAATGGGACGTTTGTGAGTTCAACTAAAATCTCTGTACACATTCCAATTTGAAGGTTAACAAAAATAATGGACACCACGCAAGATAGCGTAGTGAGTATAGAGACTGGCTATGGGCTGAAAAACTGGGGGGGGGGAGGTCGAGTCCCGGTACGGTCAAGATTTTTCACTTCTCCACGTCGTCCAGACCGACTCTGGGGACCACCCAGCCTCCTATACAATGGGTACCGGGGGCTCTTTCCCCGGGGATATAGCGGCCGAGGGGTGAAGCTACCACACACCTCCAGTTAGTGTCGAGGTAAAGAAAATGTGGATCTATATACTCACTCCATCATACGCCTTCATGGTGTACTGCTTCATTAGTTAAGCACAAGGGAAAATATACTCACACGAAGACCTATATTCGTTTAAGTGCGTATTCCGACTGTACCTTGCTAGATATTTATTGGAACAGAAACTGTTTCGTACAGAGCTGTAAAGAAAACTGAAACACATAATTTATTTTCTGGTGTTCGAGATAAGTGAACAAAAGAGACGATAAAAAGTGTCATTTTCTCGATTGTGGACGCTGTTGACGTTCGATGGAAATTCTCAGGCGTCTCAAACCGGAATCAACAATAGTTTTCCCAAAACTCGACTTTCACTGTAGTTTTAATAAATCGATCAATAAACGAATCAAATTAAAAAAATATATTTTACACGCCATAAGGGTCCTCGCGCTCCATGACTAGATCACAGTTAACGCATTTTTCTGCTGGACCTTCGAGCAGAGTTTTTCACCACAGTTTTCATTTCATCACGCCCACTTCTTATAAAAATTCGTCGATGATGATTTTTCAGTCGTTTCGGCAAACTGATCGATCTACTCCCTAAATCTGAAGATATGTTGCACTCGATATATATTCCAAAGGCGCATCGCCCGCGCGCCCGCCCGCCTATGAACTTCCCGCCCATTCGTAAATTCCCACTGGTTCGCAGTTATCGCAGTGCTGAACTGACTTGCGTCTGTAAAGGTCTCTCGTATTACAGATTAGACTCAGACAGGATGGATTAGATTGATCTAGCTCAGGATACGGACCAGTGGAGGGCTCTTGTGAACACGACAATGAACCTTCGGGTTCCATAAAATGCTGGGAAATTTTTCAGTAGCTGCAGAATTGGCGGCTCCTCAAGAAGGGCTCAGCTCCATGAGTAAGAGTAAGCTGTTAGACTTTGTACTTTGACCCACCTTGTCAATGGCGCTGTCTTGTAATTATGCAACAGTATTTTCACTATTTACAAGATAAATGGTTGTTCCAAAACGTCTGCAATATTGTGTCCCTATACACATGGTTATACTGAAAATACGAAGCAGAGACCTTCAATTTTGGTTCTAGGTTACGGATATCATGTCGAACCATAAAAAAAGACAACAGGTTTATCCGAAACGTTGATCGTAAGTTTAATCCCCTTGGCCGCGTCATAGCTCAAGCGGTTAGTCGCTGGTTTCCCACCGCGGCGGCCCGGGTTCGATCCCGGGTCTGGTCAAGTGGGATTTGTGGTGGACAAAGTGGCGCTGAGACGGGTTCTCTCCGAGTACTTCGGTTTCCCCTGCCAATCTTCATTCCACCAAATTGTCCATCATCATAATCACCCGTGGCAGGCTATATTAGGCCAATCAGTGGCCGCTGTGCCGAGTGGGCCCAGTTGATCTCCACCCCCCACTAAGCGAATTTTGTTTAAGTTTATTCCCTGGCATTGTTCTATACCCAGAAGAAAAACATGATGAGATTTAAATTGTGATTTTAAAGTACAGATGTGTTTTAGAACCTGAAGAAGGATAAAGTAAGTAGGTCCGAAACGTCGTTTATATATTTAAATCCCGCCGTAGCTTTGGACTCAGAGGACGATTCAATACCAATTATAGTCTTGAAATATTAAATTGACATTGTCCGTTCTGTTTGTCGCGTAGCCAAGAGGCAAACAAGTTATCCTGTAATGAGCAATTTAAATGATTTCCACTCCTCTCGCAACCTCTGCGGCTTTAGAGCAATCCAGCAAGCGATTTTCATCGTTTGACAAGAGGGTGGGGGTGAGAGTTTGAGGGGATGACAGGCTGCACTGGAGGGTGAAGAAGATGGATTATCCTGTCTGTCATACGATCATTCACCCCCACATATACACAACGTCACTGTCGTCATTCTTATTAGCCCAGGAATCACGGGGTGTATTTGTGGAATGTGAGAAAACACCGTTGCTTGTTGGCGAGATCGCTGGTTCGATGCTCCCTTACCGACTTGTTGCCACATAAGGCAGCACCGTCACGTTTCCGCACTAAACATTTATGTACGGAGAACTGAACCAGTCTACGGAGAACTGAACCAGTCTATTTCGCATCCAGATTTTCGATTCAAAACTGAGTTTACTTGTGCTTTCCCCTTGGTTGGAATGTGCGCTGTGTAACGATGCCGTATCAGTTACAGAGGCCATGCAATGCTCAATGGAAAAGGACAGAGGAGGAAGTTGGAACCTGCTTAATTATAAGGACTGACAAAAGAAAACGGAAATAATTGTAGTATAATTGGTATTATACCCAAAATTCGAAGAGGAATTCTTTCATGATACACTATATAGGCACTCCTGAGACCATTCATGGTGCGTTCAAACATTAAGGCCACTTCAGTGGAGTTTAATCATCTCATGTACAGTAAATAATAATTTTTCATTCATTCATGTTCTTGTTGCTCTCTCTGTAGCACAGGGCATCCGTGAAAAGCTTCGTTTCACTTCAGTTTCTTAATTTTTAGTCAGTTGTTAGGACTATTTGAGAGGGGGATCAGCCCGTCGCAATGCCTCTACCTACATATAGAACAACATAAACACAGAATAAACGCACACATCCATGCCTCGAGTGGGATTCGAACACACCATCCCAGTGTTCGAGCTGGCGAAGACAGTTCATGCCTTAGAACGCCCGGCTACTGTGACCGGTCAATATGTGCACTACTTGCTTTAAATTAAGAATAAGGCTCTAAAGGTCTTCATTTTTATGCAGATTTTCGTTTTGATAAGCATGATTTATATGTATTGTTTACCTGTAGAACTGCCTGTAAGTTTCTTGCTGATAATATTGCGATATGACGAGTCCTGTATCAATGTATTTTGATTTATGGGAAAATGAAATAAATAAATAAATAAATAAAGAAATTATTCCTTCAGACGGTGTTTTCATATTTGTTATGGTTCTGGGAATAAACAGAAATTTCAAGGTCCGATAATATAATTATAGGAAAAGCCGCAGCTTGTAGCTGGGGTGTTCAATCAGGCAAACTCATACACCCAAGCACGTTTGGACATGTTCCAAATGATTCGTTCCTCCCCAAGCAGCAGAGGAAGCAGTACTTGTCCGTGGTATACTGTTGGCGGAAACATGAGTGAGCAGCGGATAACATGAAGTTTTGTGCGAAGATTGGTACAAGTGCTAGTGAAACGTTAGTCATATTAAGAGAGACTTACGGTGAATACCCTATGAAGTAATTGAGTATTTCTGAATGGCATTGGTGGTTCCAGGACGGGCGAGATGTGCAAGATGACTCAAGAAGTGGGCAGCCAAAAACGCAAGGGACTGGTTACAAACAAATGAACGAATGACCAGTGTTATTTGGAAGTGCTGACAAGGTTACGGGAAATTGTTCGGAGAAAAAGACCCGTACTCTGGTCTGACAAGTGGATTCTTGTCCACGAAATGTCCCTGCGCACGATGCGTTAAGAGTTCGCGAGTAAAGATATCCACTACAAAAATGTATCATACACCTTATTCACTTAATTTAGTCCTCTGCGATTTTTGGATCTTTCGAAAATTAAAAAATACCCTGAAGGGACAAAGATTGCTAACATTCCTGACATCCAATGCAACGTGACGTTACTGTCAGGTATTCCGGAAAGGGATTTTCAAGACAGTTTTGGCAGTCGGTCCCCATCGTCTCATGAAAGGCAAAGCTTCATAAGGAGAGTATTTCGAAGGCGACAGCAGCCGCTAGTGCATAGGTAAGCAAATTTTAGTTTCACAGGGTCATTCCGGGAATTAAATTGTCGCACCTTGTATTTCTCTAAATAAAAAAACCGCGTGAAGTGGGAACCGAGTTTATACCTATATTATTTAAGTGAATTTCATGCTTCGAGTGCTAACGAATAGAAGCTTCTGCTCATTAAACAGCGCTCAATTCCAGGGAGCAGCAGAAAATTTTGTTTTCGCAATTCATCAGTCTTCTTCCCAGTACCTTCCAGTCTCTTATACGTCGAATACAAGTGACTCTTCACTTTACGGTAAACGCCAAAGCATGAAAATGACAGTTTCCTCTACTTGTCGACACGGTCCATAAGACTTGCAGTTCTAGTAACACGAATACCATGGGCTTCCATACTAGAGGGGAGTAACTCAGTGAGACTGTCGTAGTTATTTGTAGTTAGATTTGTATAAGTGTTCAATAAATTCACCTAACAATCCAAACCCCGTCTATAGACACGCTTAACACTTTCCAGTATTAAGAAGTGCAACTGCTCAAGGTGTTTAGTATAAGGGAAGGATTGGGTCTACTCCCTTGCTTGGACCCCGTTTCTATACGGACTGTCTCTCCATCATTTAAGTGGACATCCTTGCGGCTTGTAAGCTTTTCTGCGTACACGATCTAGGAAGAAAACTTGATTTCATATTATTATCGTCTGGTCTTACTCTCCACTTCAACCATACTCTTTCTTCTCCTTCGTATCCTCTTCTCGTAGTTCATTTCTCTCTCTACACGTGAAACAACATTTCTGAAAGGGAAGCAGCTGAGTAGAGCAAACAGTCCAAATTGCATAAGAGCTCATCTGTATAAATTTTGCTGAAATGTAGGGCAGATTCTAGAATATTAAACAAGATTCAAAACGTGGGAAGCACTTCAAAAACACGGAACTTCAGTGAAATATTTTACGACAATTCACTCAACTGATTTTAAGAAAACAGAACTACATGTGGCATGTCTTACCCATAACTACCGACTGAAACATTTTTGTATAACAGGTGAGTAAGTCCGAGCAGCGTTAATTCCTCTTGAGAAGCTAACAGTAGCTCAGCTGCTCAATAAATTTATTTTGGTACAAAAGCCTTCATTACCGCCTCTGTGGTGTAGTGGCCAGAGTTCCTGCTTCGATTTCCGGCACTTCCAGATTTTCAGAGAAGTAGTGGGTCTGAAACGGGGTCCACTCAGCCTCGTGAGGATAATTGAGGAGCAATATCAAGGAAATAGCGGCTCCGGTCTAGAGGACCGAGATTAACGGTCGTGAGGATCCGTTACGCTGACCACGCGACACTCTCTATCCACTAAAGTTGGCACTAACTTCGCCGACAAGCGGCGGTCGCTCGGTCGGTACAGTTCGCTTGCGGACTGAAACCACGGAGATCTTTTGTTTCATGTTATTGATGAGGGACTGTGGCATTGGACCCTCTCGAGCCAGTAGCATTACTTTAACAGTCCTGCTTTATTTTACATCAATATCCGTCAAGGCAATCAAAATCTAATGATTCCCTAAACATTAATAATTACCTCTTTCTACTTCCTCTCCACAACCGACATCGAGGCTCGTTGTATTCATTTCCCTCTCCACTTTTTTCTTCCCCCTTTCCTGGCGTAGGCCAGAAGCCATCATAAAATAACAGAACTCTACAGTATAGGATAAACCTCGTCACTGTCAAGTTTAATCAGCGTCAGAATATACATTATTAATCAACAGCAGATCGGCTGGAGTTTCGAAGCCCGTGTTTCTTTTGTTCTTCAGAATCCCATTACGTCATTATTTTCAGCACAGCTACGAAGAATGTAATATCAAATTCAGACGCTTTAATTCATCAACACAAAAAGTGAAAGTGCATTATCATTTGAAGACAATTCAATGAATGGAAGTGAAAACGCTATTCTCCAGATTTTATCTGCTAATGGGTTTCTCTCGTATGTGATTTGAAGGCCCCGCAGCATCGAGTATATGTAAGGAAACGGTAGTGCATAAAACTAATTTACACGGTCACTAACAAAGCTTTGTCTCTCTCGCTTCTTGAGACTCCGAGTACAAATATATATATATATATATATATATATATATATATAGTCCCGATAATACGTGGTCTGACAATAAAGTTCGCGAACTCATCGCGGTAAAATTGCTATATACTTCATTGCTGAATATCACTGCGGTCGCCTTCAAAGTACTCCCCTTGGGAAGCTATACAGCGATACCAGCGCCTAGTCCACCCTTCAAAACAATTTTTGAACTGCTTTTCTGGAATGGCCTTCAGAGCTGCCGTCGTATTACTCCTGATGTCATGATTGTAATCAAAATTCCTTCCTTTCAATATTTTCTTTATCTTTATGAACAGAAAAACTCATTGGGGGCTACAACCCGTGAATAGGGAGGGTGATCAAACACAGTTATTTGTTTTTATTTTATTGCTAGTGGGGTGGGACTAAGTACCTTGTACTGCGGCCACTTCTGGCCTACTGTACCAGCCCCAGATGATAAGTGAGGGTGATTGTGGAGCAATTGGTGGAATGAAGATTGGCAGGGGAAACCGAAGTACTCGGAGAAAACCTACCCCAGCGCCACTTTATCCACCACAAATCCCAACTTGAACAGACCCGAGATCGAACCCGGGCCTCCGCGGTGGGACGCCAGCGACTAACCGCTTGAGCTATGGTGCGGCCTCAATTATTATTTGTTTATTAGCTATAAACTCGCTCACAGACCGTGCCGTGTGGGCAGGTGCATTTTCGTGATGCATGACACCAAAACACATTCAGACAATAATAGACGCCACTCAGAAAGAGACTGCCATACATCAACAACGACACATTTGTGAAACACTGATATGCCAACGTCATAAAACCATTCTGAGTTTTCTGTTCACTGCAGCCATGGCAAACACACGGAGGCGAGTCTGCGAACTTTATTGTCAGACCTCGTATACTAATTTATCGTATCCCCTTGACAATCAACAGCTTGCAAAGTCTCTTTCATGGGAAGCTGATAGTTGTTAGGATCGTCAAGAAATTCTGTTTGTTTCGTGGAACTAGAAACTTCATTATCGGCTTCACCAGGACTGGCCACTGGATCCTCTTTAGCCAGTTGATTCCCAGCTAAGTGTAAGGGATGCTGACGTTGGCAGAAGCCAATAAGGAACTTCTTGACATATTCTGGGCGCAACCCATCACACCAGCCCTCCAAACCACAATGTCTGCTTCCTCTTCAGGTGAGAGGATCAAGTTGAAGCTTTATTTGTACATTTTACATTAGTCTCCATGGCGATTTCTTCTGGATTCTGATGACAAGACAACACAGTTTTTTCTGCGCTTACTTCCCATTTAACATTATGTGTTCCTCCAGCAATTCAACATAACCGCATACACAATCGATGGATTTGTTCAATTTCAATTCCTCCTGTTTTCTTGAACCATCGGCGTGATATGTAGCACAGCTGAAAAGCAAAATGATGTTAAAGCATATTCGTCTACAGTTATTACAGTAATTTCAACGACCAATAATTTATGCTCCCGTGCAATGACTTAACTTACTTGTTTTCTTTTAATTCGCTTAGTGGAGTGTGGAGTCCAGTCGGGTCCACTAGGCACGGCGGTCACTGATTGGCCTATTGTAGCTTGCCCCGGGTGATTATGATGATGGAGAATTTGGTGGAATGAAGACTGGCAGGCGAAACCGAAGTACTCGGAGAAAACCGGCCCAAGCGCCACTTTGTCCACCACAAATCCCACTTGACTAGACCCGGGATCGAACCCGGGCCGCCGCGGTGTGAAGCCAGCGACTAACCGCTTGAGCTATGGCGCGGCCTCTAACTTACTTGTTACTGGCGACTTAAGTAAGAACCAGGTCTGAGTATGATAGGTTAAAGCTGTAGGAAATTTATGATGTAACGTTAACCCGTGTGTTAATATATACTCCTCTACACTACTTCCTCTTATTAACAGTGAAGCTATGGACCTCATATGAGTCTTTTGTTGGCATGAATGTCCATGGAACAGGAAAGAAGCTCTATCTTCTGAAGCAGAATAATATCTGCAGGATAATTTTCTTTCGGGTTTTTCAGTTATGTGCCCAAGCCAAGTGAATGTGCAGATTAAGGCTGCCACCCCTTGGCGTGCTCTAATACTGTGTTTCCCATAACATATTGTTTGTGTTGCAGTAACGACGGGGTAGGTCCAGTAATTAACGTCATCTCTGTTCAATTTCAGAATTCACTTGATGTTCCTAGAAAGTGGGTGGCCTCCGAAAATTAATTTACACCAAGGTTCTTGCAGTTCGTTTTTATGGGACGAGAGAGAGAGAGAGAGAGCGAGTGAACGTGTTTTCAAACGATTATTAATTTGTAATTTATGTGACTAATTAGACAGCAAATTTTATTACGCCGGTACAGGTGGTTCCTTGTCTTGCTGCATGTTAACGCCACATAAGATTACGCGTTTATTCGTGTCACAAAACGACGTATTCTCTGTAGATTATTATTATTATTATTACTTTTCGTGGTAAGTACAAACAAAGTTTAATTTTAAACAAAAAGTTATGAGAAGAACTATTCGCTTATTTCCTTTGATACGACACGGACCACACAGAAAACATGTCTAACAATTTTTCTATCGTTCTGTTTGTTTTCGTTGCAGCGGTAACATTTTTATCGAACTTTTGCCTAGCAAAGATGAGGGGCACACATACAGACACACAGACTGACGGGAGGGATTTATGAAGTACGCCGTTGGGATTGGTTCAGGTGCCATGATAACCATACCAAGTTTCATACAGATTGGTTCAGGAACTCTGAAGTTAAAGGGGACGCTGTCATTCACGGGCACAGAGAAACACAGACAGCATGGAGATCACTTAAGCCTACTTTCATTTTCCTATAAAATAAGGAAAGGAGGCTAAAAATCGTAATTCATTTGGTCTGAAGTTGTCAGCGAGAGCAGCGACACAAACTATACACCAGCATATAGCTGACGGCACAGGCGACTCCAGAACCGTTTTCAGATCAGTTCCTGAAGAACCGCTGGTGAACAGACGATCTATTAGAAGCTCTGGAGTAATTACATGTTTGCCTTTGTTTCAGTGGTGTTTTGTAAGCACACCGGGCCCTGGGTCGCAAGCTTCTGTGTCTAGTTAGGAACAAAATGACGGCTGACGATCACAAAGAGGACGGTCGTTAAAATTCTGCTGACAGAAGACAAGAAGTTTCGAATTTAAGGTTCATTTGATATAATTTGTGAAGGTAAGAGACTAGTTAGCCAGCTTATTTCTGTTATTGAAATAAGAAATGGATGTAAGAATTCGATTTTGTGAAAAATTGGGTTAGGAACAACTAACTGATGGGTGAAATGTTCGCTGGAATTGGTAGACATTTATACGTCAAATTCACTTTCGGATCTTATGGAAATTTTCCAATTGGATAAAGCTGTATGTTCAGAATGCATAAGTGACTGACTTCAATTCCTTGTTATCGAGAACAGGGTGCCGAGAAGGAACTTTCGCATTCAATTTTTAACAGTCTCTGGCTTCTTATTTTGTGAACATTTACTTGAATATCTGCATCTACGTGTATAATAATTTTCACTTATTCTGCCATAAGCTATCCTTGCTTAACAATTAGGCATATCCTTCGATAAATTTCCTTCTTGAGAAGCTAACACTCGCTCGGCTGACAAAGAAAACCGTTGCCTTTTGAGGGACGAGAAAGCAAATTAATATGGTCAGAGGAGATAGCAACTGCCTCTTATCCTAATATTTCATATACAAAAAGTGGGTCAGATCTTCCGACTAAAATTTCATATGCATTTCTTACCTCCCACATGCATACGTCAAGTACCACTAACGGTATCTTTTTTTCATTTGATAAGCTTAATAATATTTGGCTAAGAAGTAAAGTTTCTATGAGTAATCTCATTGCCGTGTTCCGTCTATGCAACTCTAAGAAAGTACACTCATTCAACTGTTTATTAATAATCACGACATGTTTCGACCATCCAACTGGTCATCATCAGGTGATACGATACTAAGAAGTGTTTTTGATTTGCAAACATTTTAACAAATATGTGGGACCCTCAACGTCTTACAACCCTATGGGCCTTTACAGCCTGTTACAGGGATAGCTTTACTTTACTTATTTTTATTTAAAACCGTTTCTGTCTAACTATCTTTGCTGGATTCATTGATATAAATCACAAAAAATTATAAAATTATAAAGTTGCCATATTGTAAAGTAGATTATGTAGAAATGATTCCATAACATAGAAGTAAAATTAGGTAGAATATTGTCTGAGTCAGAAGCGCTATAAGCGTGTAGTCCCTTCTTCCCCGTGTTAACTCGGTGTTGATTAGAATTCGCGATACATGTGACGCTTTGAAACAGACGGGGGTTAGTCAGCCTGTTGGGCTGCATAGCTTAGTTGCATCATGCAGCAGGATGCACTCTACAAAGATTTCAACGACCAATTACGTAATTTTACTCAGATCTCTCTTTATTTCCATTTGCTCAAGACAAACTATTTCTCTTAGAGCGTGGTAGTGTAGTTGGTTGAAGCACTATGCTAGAAGCCGGAAGGTAGGGGTTCCATTCCCATTGAGATCATTGCATTTTGATTGACCTAACCCTTCCAGCTGAAATATTGCCTTGCGGTCGACTCAGCCTCTAACAGAAATTAGTATCAGGAATATTCCTGGTGGATAAAGGTGCGACCGGAGCGTAAGGCTGACCTCGTCACTATCTGTGAACCGATTGTGTAGAAAATGTAGGAGCCTCGACGTCTCATACCCGTATGGGCCTCCACGGCCTCTTAAACGGATAGCTTTACCCCTTTATTTTACTCTCTCTTCAGTCGCTTTCAATCTACGTAGGGGACCAGTTTCGCAATCATACTGGAGTAGATTATTTTAATTTTTACCCTTATGGCTAGAGTAGCGGTTATATTGGTTATAAGGAAAGGCAACAGATTCCCAATTGAATTGTGGTCTAAAAACTATTCCGCGAAGTGAGACAAACTGATACCTGTAGGTTCGGTCCACTGACCGTTTGCATGGGAAACAGAAGGACACAGTCGGACCTTGGTCTATTAATGCTACGTCACATTCCCTCATTCCATTTTCGTGTGTTTACTCACGCATCTAACCGCATTCCTAATGGCGCTTTGTTAGTTTAACAGGGGGTCTCCAGGCTTGTCCATCATCGGGGGTTGCCCCGTGATGTGACGTGTAACTGAGGGATCCCCTGGTACCCAATGCGTACGCGTCCTTTCCATGACAGCAGGGCATGGCTTATTTTAATTCAAATGTGTCTCAGTAAGTAGCCAACTCTCTTGCACACTCACTCGCTCAATGGACCAGAGCTAGGCCAAGACATCTGAAGAGGTCCACCTTCTGTGATATAGCAACTTGCAATCCGATGAAAATCAACCGATGTTTCGGAGTAACATGTAGCCACCATCTTCAAGGTAGAAGAGTAATCAAGCAAGTAAGCAGTATGAAGCAGGCAGCGACATGTTGGATTCTTGCTTTACTCATTCTTTAACCCTGAAAATGGAGGCGATATATTCATCCGAAACGTCACCTGACTTTCACCTAACTATTATGTTATATCCCTGAAAGCACAGCTCTTCGTAAGCAATGCTGTGAGAACGTCAGTTCCGACGTATTGATAACATTAATCATAACTTCTGAAAAGCGTAAATTATGAAGTTGATCATTCTACATTTTCTCCAGCCTACTGTTATTTAAATATTACAGATGATTATCTTCTTGATGATACAAAGTACTAACGGAAGAAATCCTACAACATATTTGCACTCTCCAGAAACAGCAGCGAAGGTCGGTTTTGACACCGCTTGTGATCAACATTGTAGCTGGATCTTCGGAAACATGTTTTCGATTATTATTATTATTATTATTATTATTATTATTATATTACTAGCCGGTCATGGTAGCCGAGCGGACTAAGACATGCGCTGCCTTCGCTCGCTCGGAAACCGGGATCGTGGGTTCGAATCCCACACACGGCATGAATGTTTGGTATGTGTATGTGTTTATTCTGTGTTTGTGTTGTCCTGTGTTTAGGTAGAGGCCTTGCGACAAGCTGATCATTCGTCCAAGGAGTTCTACCGTCTGTGAAAAATGATCATGGAACTACAAGACAGAGGTGAGGGCCCAAGGGGGCTGCAGAGTCAGTAAACAAATACTTTTGTGCCAAAAAACAATAAAATCAACGCCGATATATCAGGAATTAATGTCAAGCGACAAATGATTTCCAAGTACTTTCAGATTGTCGGTAATTTTAATGAGCTTAAAATTGGTTTTATTTAATTATTTATGAACCGGTAAAAACAAAACAGACCAAACTCACTCAGACTTTGTGGCTGACGAGGATTATGGAAATAACAGTTGTGTCTTTTCACTTCAGAATATTCTGTTGAAACACGCATGTAAATGCTTAGTATTTTCAGATATCTTGGTAAAAAAACTATCCCTGTAACAGGCCGTGAGGGCCCATAGGGTTCTGAGACGTTGAGGGTCCCACATTATCTAGACAATCGGCTCAAAGTTGGCGGTAAGTTTGTCAGTCTTACGCGCCGGCCGCGCTTTACACCCCAGGAAATTTTTTGAATTAATTCCTGGTACTCATTTCTGTTAGAGGCTGAGTCGATACCAGGACCATAGTGCGGCCGGAAGGATTAGGTCAGTTGAAAAAAATTCAATGACCTCATCGGGACTTGAACCCGCGACCTTCCGGCTTGTAGCATAGTGCCTCACAATATGTGGTCTTGCCTCTAGACCGACATGCACACATGCACACTCACGCACACAAACATACAGTATTGGTAATATGACATGTGCCCCAGCAATATAGGCCTGTATGGGATAACCAGATTGAGTTCATAGAAGTATAAGTTCATAATTACATGTGTAGAGATAAATGCTGAAACTACTGTGTTTGATTTCTATCTACCTACCTACCTATCTATCTACCTACCTACCTATGTATCTATCTACCTATCTATCTACCTATCAATCTACCTATCTTTCTTTCTATCTACCCATCTATCTACATATCTATCGCTATACCGCCTTTTGTTCGACCTTGGCTGCTTTTCAGGTTCTTTTTAATGTCTGTAGGACACTTTGGACGGGGATCAGCCCGTCGCAAAGTCTCTACCTCACACAAGACAGCACAAACACACAATTCGAACCTACGATCCCAAGGTTTGAGCGTGCAAAAACAGTTTATGCCTTAGACCGCAAGGCCACTGTGATCCGTACGTGTGTCTGGCTAGAGATGCTAATTAACATCGATAAATCAATAAGGCATAATATCGGAAAGACAATTGAAAATCGATAAATTTCATCGCAACGGTATGTTTCAAATATTTTAGTGAGCATCTAACTTAACTTCAGCCTTTCTCGGAAGTATCGAAAACCGCACCTCCGTCGAATGCAGAAAATTGCAATCGTTTAATCGTAAGAAAGGGACACATCACTTTCACGTGATTCACATGAAGACAATATACAGTGTTTAAGACTACAATCTACCATAGAACAATTTTAGAGGAGTTAATTAGAGGCAAATTTTGACATTTATATTTGCGAGTATGCTGAAGTACAAGTTTGATAAACACAGAGAAAGGGCAATGCCCATTGTCTTACAATTAATTCATTATTCGAGCAATCTATCCTTTAAGCCGATAAAATAATTGGATATTTGTACAAAAGCCCCGAGGTCTATACGGAATTACATATTTGTCTACATCTTTTGGCTCGAGCATTGGTTAAACGGATTTACAAGTATGAGCGGCCACAAACTAAACGAGGATATGCAATTGGATATGTTTCAAAATAAAATTCCGAGAGCAAAAATATGTTTTTAGGATAAATTCTTCCAACGAAGAGGGCTGAAACTGCAACACAGTTTGCCAGTAATAATATCAGCCGTGATGATGTCACCGGATGACGCCTGGCTTTCGTCCAGCTTCTCACTTCCTCGCGGTTGCAGAAAAGACCTTTCATCTTCTGTCGGAAGCAGAACTCAAAAATTGACCAGCGTCCAAACCGCAATACGTACAATATACGTTACTATTTGCAGTAGCGATTACAAGAAGGCAGAACAAAAATTACGACCCGAAGTTTTATTATCGACATGTAATTCCAGCTGACATAAAAACGTTAATGATACACTTATGTGGAGACGAAACTCTGCTTATGGCCGCTTGCATTTTATTAAACATGAAATCAAAATGTAAGCAAATTCATAGCTCGAGAAAATCACTACAGCTAAATGTTCTCCATATCTCGAATGCATTATTCCCTGCTTATTTACGTAAGACTTGCACACGGTGTGACATTTACAGTTCGATATATTCCATCGCAGGGAAATGAAGAGAAAACTAATTCCACTATTTATCCTCCTTCGTGATAAGTAAAAGTGCAAGGTAAAGCTATCCCTGTAACAGGCCGTGAAGGCCCATAGGGCTGTGAGACGTCGAGGCTCTCACACTTTCTAGACAATCGGTTCACAGATTGCGTTTAGGGTAGTCAGTCCTACGCACCGGATGTCCTTTACCCCGAAGAATATTCCTGGTACTCATTTCTGTTAGAGGCTAGTCGACCACAGGGCCCCAGCGCGACTGGAAGGATTAGGCCAATTGAAAAAATCCGATGACCTTATCGGGACTTGAACCCGCGACCTTCCGGTTTGTAGCACAGTTCCTCAACCAACTACGCTACCGCGTGCCCCCTTTTCGTGATAGTGAATTGACTGCATTTGCATTCGACTCTCAAAATTCAAATCTGAAGTAGATGGCACTGGAATTCATTTCCACTGCTGCCCCAAACTTCGTGGCATATAATGGCTAATATACTGTCGCGTATCGGGCGTATATCGCGACAAATAAATTCTCGATGTATTCGGTGTAGCGAATTTTATTTCACATTCGCTCATACAATCACCCAAATTACAGTTTTACGATTACTGCTATCTGCAGTATCACAATTAGTCCACTCCCAATGCCAGAATACAACTGACTGGCTGACTCTACGTCTCGACTCGGCGACTGTTACAGTACAACTCAGTACAACTGACTGTGAATAGCCTTCGCTGCTCCGTATGTAGCCTCGATCGGACAATACGGGAAAACGGCCACGTAATAGGCACCCTTGTTGCTATGGCGCTGTGTTGCTATGTAACGCTAGCGGAGGTAACCGCTGTTACTACTTGGTGACGTCACCGCTGTTGACTTGCGTTGCCTAGCGACCAGGATGCTAGGACTCGGCTAACATCGGCTCGCTTCGGCTTCGCTCGGCGCATCACGGCTGGCGGGGGGGGAGGGGCGTCATCCATAGCTCAGCACGTCACAATACATTTCGTAGTGTGACATGACGCCTGAAAGCTGCAATCTGCCCATCTGTTGGGCGGGGCATCTCTGAGCACGTTCCCGTGGCAATATGGAAGCCGCCGCTGCTGGACGGCGAGCAGTTGCAACACGTTTCCACAGAAACGAATACGACTGAAGAAACAATGCATAGCATTAAAGTCACGTCGATTCCTAGGCAACGCATGCAGAAACGTTTCCGTTCACACGGCAAAGAACCTCCAAAGCACAGTAACGGCTAGAAACGCGATAACTCTACTGTTGAAGGAGGTGATCTCCATACGGTTCGACCTGAACCTGCCTCGGGGAGAGAACTGACCAACAGAAGACAGAAGACGACAGAAGACAGACAGAAGTAAGAAGAATTTTATGTGCAGTAGTTACAGTCACCTTTTTTTTTTNCCTTGACACTACAGCCCCAGTAGGCCTAGGCCTGCCTCCATGAACTTCTCCGTTCACTTCGGTTTTTCTAGATCTTACACATTCGGTAGGACTCCTTGGGCGGGTGATCAGCTCGTCGCAAGGCCTCTAACAGTCACCTTTAGAGTGTTATAATTGCTAGCAGTTGCAAAGTGTTATAGTTACAGTAAGACTGTGTTACAACTAATTGCAGTTCCGCCTGGCGAATATTCAATAAATCGATTCATCCAATCCGGAAAACGTCAATTACTTGTCGCGTTACCAGGACACATGACAGTATTCTGAAAATCTCTGGTTCAAATCTCGGTTTAGAAGCTGCACTGTGGCTGTCTAGTGGCAACCAACGTTGATATTTGATATAAATTTATTATTTAATGAAGTTTCTTACCGACAAGGGGTATACAGACCTGACATCGAGTGTAGGACTATCAGAAGATGTAGATAAAGCGTTATAGCCTAGTTTCAAGTATTATCTCAACAGCTTTCTTGAGGAACTGTGGACAACCGCAAAACTCTGTTAGCGTGTATCCGGGTTGAAAATCGAAACTGAGGTCTCAAGAAAATTAATCAGAAGTTCCAACCTTTCCACCACGATATTCGAATACATGATACATATCTTGATAGTAACTTGAAATAGGCTACGATTGTTTTCTATCTTCTGCCCAATACATTTTACGCCCCTGTTATCTCATTTGATATTATAGTGACGTAATATCATTAAATAACCAAACAATGACCTTAATTTCTTCGATAATTCAAGCAGAAAAAAAAACTTAAGCCATAAGGGGGCAGTTCAGAACATGATAGGGGTTCTCTGAGGTCACAAATACTGATGTGTTTCAAGCTAAGGCCTGTACTTGTGAAGCTATTCCTCAACATTTGGACCATCATAATGTGGGCTTCTCGGAAGTAGATTTTGTAAACAATATACAGGTGGACGGCGGAAATCTTATGAAATTTCTTTAGAAGATAAGATTCTTATAGGAAATACAGGAAAGCAAGGCTCAGGAAGTTCCATCTGTCTGACAAAATGTCTCTCCAATCAGATCTCTCGACGTTTCCGGGTTATATATATATATATATATATATATATANTAATTAAATAAAATTTATAAACGTTTGTGACGATGGTATATTAATACAGTTACCGACTTTTGGACATTCTCCATTGTCCTGTTTTATTGAAAACGTTTCGGAGACATGATTCTGCCTTTATCTTCAGACAAAAAGCCTACTCAGCCCAATCGATAGAGCTAGTCCCTATCTACGGATATCAGAACCAACACAAAGCCCGACATGAACCATGAGTTAAGACAAACATTTCAAAACGCCATATACGAGACCTTGTACAAACGGAAATGCATAATTCAGCGGTCAGAGCCCATAAAATCAGAACCCGATCAAAATAGAAGTCAAAATCAAATTGCAAAAGAAAATATCAGAAAATCAACTATAGGAGGTAGTCTAACGGCTTTAAAGTCATAGAGAAGACAAAGATAGGTACGAATACAGATGCTGACATGATGTCGGTATGATAACGTGTACAGATGATAGGGTGACGCTGACTAAATGAAGTTTGGACTACGCAATGAGGAACGCCACACAATGACCGCATCGATGTACAACAACATTTGCACTCGGAACAGAGGAGTCAGGAAATACATGCACTGCTCCAGACGCCCATTCGTGAACGACAAATTTTATATTCCGTATGGTAAAACTGGCCGGCAAATGAGAGCATTTTAAAATGATACGTGGCCTAGTGGTCAGAGTTCCTGCCTACAGATCCAGAGGTTCCGGGTTCGATTCCCTATGTTAGGAGATTTTCTGACAAATAGTGGGTCTCGAACGGGGTCCACTCCGCCTTGTCAGGAAAAATGAAGAGCTATTTCAACAAAATAGCGGCTCCGGTCTATAAACCCGAGATTAATGGACGCGGGAATCCGTTGCGCTCACCACGCCACACCCTCTATCCGCAAAAGTTGGCAGTAACTTCGCCGACAAGTGGCGGTCGCTCGGTCGGTATAGTTTGCTTGCGGACTACAGGCCACGGAGTAAGTACTATAAGCAAACCCTTTCTTATTAATGTCGGTATTTGCTGAAATTACTGAAGCTTATGTTTTTGTGGAGGCCGACCAATTATAGTGCAGATCACAGTGGCCGCGCGGTCTAAGGCATGAACTGTCTTCGCCCACTCAAACACTGCAATCGTGGGTTCGAATTCCACTCAAGGCATGGATGTCTGTGTGCGTTTATTCTGAGTTTGCGTTCTGTGTGTAGGTAGAGGCCTTGCGACAAGCTGATCCCCCGTCCAAGGAGTCCTACCGACAGCGTAAAATGATCAAGAAATTGAAATAACGGCCGAAGTTCAACAAAGGCCTCTGAAGTCATAGATAGATAGCTAGACCCATTATAGTTGACAGTAATAGATTTCGGCAGCGCGGTTAATTGTAATCGTAGTTCAATTAAAGTCTTGGAGGCCTTCATGTTAATATCTGTGTAGACCTGACTGTTCATGTACAAGAATATTTTGTTGCCAACCCTTTGAGAAGTTTTCTTTCTCTGTTCGAATCCACGTCGAACCTAATTCGTTCAGAATAAACACCTTGTACTTGTTTTGAATACAATTTAAGAAATGTTAGAGACAAGCCGACTCCAGGTAGTGTATAGGTTCTAGCTATCAGAAGCGTAAACTGCTCTAGTTTTGAATTAAAGATGTTTTTCTCGCTTTGAGGTTTATGGCTTGTTTTCTATTGCTAAAAAATCTTTGCACTGAAGGAGGCCGTGCACACAGAGGGAAGGGCGCCACGCCGAGACGGAAACAATAACCCTCGGCTCCACGCCATTCCTTTGTCCTTCATGACGCCGTCCTCAAAAAGATTCCGAGGAGAAATGAGAGCAACTGACTTTTGATGTAGGATTTGGAAACAGCGGCATGTTAGTTACGCAGTACTGCTTGAGAAACTCGCGTCATGTACACATCTCGTGGATAACTCCCATCAGAAGGTGCAGCTAATGACTTCCAGATCACATTGACCTTGAATTTTATGCAAACGTTACCTTTCTAATCCCAATTATAATTAAATTTGCGATTCGCAATTACTGCAGCGAGAGACAATAATTAACATAACAGTGTTACTCTGTAATCTAATTAAATATACTTTAACATCAAACAGTGATCCCTTCTGTGATGACTTGTTTGCAATTCAGCAACCCTCTACGCTTCACCCTTCCACCTCTATTCAGCCCTTAAGGCTGCTAACCAATCCCGTTCGTCCGCCTTGGGAACTCATACTTACCGATTGGTTAGACGGTGATGTCTGAAGCTAACTGCTAGTCTCTAAGCCTAATGCCTTTCATAAAGACATCTACGTAAGGGAAAGCAAATTAAGGAGGGGGTGTTCACACTCTCGTTCGACCGAGAATAAGAGGCCTGTTTTCGTATCCCACGGTTGATCTCTCATCTCGTGCTAGTAACGCCACTTTTAATTGATTATCCCAGAAACTGTTAAGATTTACAAAAGCCATGCACCAAACATGAAATCGGTTCGATTTTTCTTTACAACTTCCATATGAGACAATTTTCTCTGAGTTAACCATTTAGTCAGCTGTGCTTGCAATAAGCATAGGAACGCATTTAGTTCTCCACGTAAATTTTCTATTATATTTGTTAAACTTTAACTAAAATTAGATTAACTAACTTCATGGAGCCGAGTCCTTCTTGACAAGCCGGCAGTCACGTAGCTACTCGAGAACTTCCGAATATTGTATAAAACCCTAAGGTTCATTATCATATTCACGGGCCTACTACTACTGATAGTAATCTCAATTAATGGGCTTTGGTAGAGACGGGTTGGCACGTTGGCCCGAAATTCGCTGATCAGTAGTCAGTTTTCATCATTGTCCTTCTCGTAATTAGACACATGATATTGTATTTCTTATCTATGGTTTATTTAAAACCTGAGGTACAATTCCAGGATTTGCCTTGAAGGTTTAAAAGAAATGACGGTATGTCAGATATCCAAGTTTAAATTCGAAAGCAGATTCTCCTGAATTTGAAGCGAGATTTTTACCCTCTCAACCTTGATGTTCCGTGACATTCTGTAAGTTCTGCCCACTGGAAATCGGCGAGAGAAAACTGAAGGTACTTTCTCTTTCCGTCTGTAAATATGGCAGCTCACCCGACAGGTAACAATTTCCAGTAAACAGTGATTCAAGCAGCTTCATCGCGAAGGTTCCGGTTTAGTCCCAGGGCAATCTATGAGGGATTTGTGGTGGGCAAAGTGGCACTAAGGCCGGTTCTTCTCAGAGCGCTTCAGCCTCCCCTGCAATCGTAATTATAATTGTACCAATATCCCATTCTCTCGTCTATCGCCCGTGGCTGACCTAATGGGCCCAAAGGACTCGAGTTTCATCTCCACCGCTGGAGGAAGACGTAACCAACCAACCGACTAACAAAACCAAATACATTTCGCAAGGCCATATTTGAAAGTTGAAAGTTGTTCAGACAGTAAAAAAAAATCTCCTGTTGAGTAAAAACAAATGTATTTAACGTGTTTATGAATCCTATACTTGGACCCCCCCCCCCCCGCAAACTTGATTTAAATCGTCCTTTCCGCTATTCACGTCTCGTTAAAGAACCTAACAAAGGCAGAGGCCCCTTGTTACATTTAGTAAGATGCTAGATTTTCAAGGTAAAGATTCGTTAGCCTCGCGCTCGAAGCCGAAGGTGGAAGACCACCTTTTGCCGGCTGTCTGCAACTCTTTATTCAACATACGAAGAGACCATTCCCTCCCGCCACAACTGCAGGACGAGTGGCCCATTTAGGCCGGTCGGAAGGAAACAAAATAATGAGAGTGGTGAATTAAAATGATGATTAAAAGGGAATGGAATGAATGGGAAAAGCAAAAATTAACAAAAGGGAGAGAATTTTCTGGACGGGAACAAAAATTCTGTACATGTCACAGTGCTTAGCCATGCGTTTCATACTTGTCTGGGGAATGCATGGAAATGACGCAGCACCCATATATATACATAACTGTTTTATGGGCGGGCATAACAGTGCATACATATATGTTCCCGTGGAGCTGCGGCGTCATGCAAATGCGCAAATTATGCAGAGTAGGACAAGTTACTCGACGGCAGGCTTACGATCTCACCTTTATTATTTTTTAAAGATTTGTGATTTACGACTTTTCATGTAGGGTTCATGGGAAACAAAACCTACCTGGACCAGGAACCTTACCTCATACATTGTGCAACGCAACAGCCATTACGCTCTCTACGTCCACATGGAGAACAGAGCCTGTGTTATTTAACGACGGCGTATCATTAAGTAAGCAAGTAACGTGTCTTCTGGCAGTAGAACCCTAGAACTGAACAGCGGCAAACACTCAAGCCCACTACTGGAAGTTCAGTCAACCTCATATGCTCACAACCAATCGATCTAAGGCCCGGAATACACTGACGGCACTTTGCAGTTGACCTGCAATCGCGTCTCAGCGGTTCAGCCGACGTCATGGACATTCTAATAAACACCACACACGAGCGTATTTTGCGGTCTGATTGACGGCTGCAGTTCAGTTTCAGTCGATCCTCACTGAGACACAGACTTCTCAGGTGCGCCTGTTCCTACTACACGGACTGCATGACCTTGACTGCAGCACCTGCCTTCGTCTCCTGCTACGCAACAATGCTTCCTCTTCGAAATCCATTGCCTCACTGACAAAGTTGGAGTCGTGAGAACTAAAAAAATGCCATGGCGAGAGCTACAAAATGCTATAGTCAGAACTACAAAATGCATTGGCGAGAACTACAAAATGCAATGGTGAGAACTACAAAATTCAATGGCTAGAACCACAAAATGATTGGATTTATTGGACACTTTTAACACACGACTCGTGACTACAATTAATTATAGCGCCACTGCTGATCTCCACACTCTACAAATCACTACAGCATATGCTAAGTCTTTTCCAGCCCGCAGTGTCTTCACCGGTCGTTCCCTGGTATCGGTTTCTAACACTGGGAATTCTTCAACTGCATCCAAATAATCTTCTCTTCACAGACTCACTAACAACTGAATATTGACAACTTGTCTCGGTTATATCATCTCGGCTCGGACCGCGTAAAAATCACCGTTTATTGTTGTACTCCCAATCGTTTTCGTGGGAACGTGTTTTTTTGCGAAGGCGTTCCCCAGTAACGGCTGCACATATTTGCTTAAGAATCTGTTGTTTCTTTCGAGGTCGGTACCCAGTAACGTGTCTACACGTTACAGTGTCATGCCAACATTCATCTCGTAGGACTAATTTAAGTCATAAAAAGGAGTCTTGGGAAGGACTAATGTCCTACTCTCCTTTGATATGACATTGATCAGATAGAAAATGACGAGTCAAACAGTTTGAGGCGGTGTTTTCTATGTCGTCCGCCCACAACTTACATAAACAACACAACAATTTTAGGAATTGGGTGGAGAGAGAACAAAGACGACACACAAACAGAGCATAAGGTGATTTCATAAACATCGTTTATTTTTTCAGAATATGAAAATGAGGTTGAAAACAAACTCAGGACTGTCTATGGCTCAGCCGAAGTTCAGACCAAGAACATCTGTGGCAATTTAGGCACACTGCGCCTGCGCTACCCCAGTCGGCATATGACATGTAGATTAAAGAGACGGAATTACGTAAATTACGTATTATATGATGACGTGTCTTTACAGGGAGTGTACAGCTGTGAGCAAGAACCAAAGGAGAGGCAGAATAAATTAATGAAAACTTCTAGGAGCTGGGATAGCGTAGTCGGTATAGCGACTAGCTACAGGGTGGACAACCGAGGGGTCGGAGTTCGAGTCCCTGTAGGGTCAAGAATTTTCTCTTCTCCATATTGTCCAGACCGGCTCAAGGGTCCACCCAACTTACTGTCCAATGAGTACCGGGGGTAAAGCGGCCAGGGCGTGACGCTGACCACTCACCTCCAGCTAGTGCCGAGGTCAGGAAAATATGGATCTATAGGTCCACTCCCCCATATGCCTTCATGGCGTAGTGCTGAAGTAGTTAAGCACAGGGGTAACTTTTCTTTTCGGCTTTTTTTACAAGTGAACTTCATTTACTCATGTGTAACAGACCAAGTGCCGGCTCAGAGACTGTAGCAGAATTCAGAGGTCGGTTGTAAATGAGTTAGGAGTTATAGTGGAATCATAATTAGCAGGGAAAGACGGAATAAACTCGGGAGAAAGCCTGCTTCATTGCCGGTTCGCGCACCATGAATCTCACATGAAGACCCCGAGTCTGAATCCAAGACACCGCAGTTAGGAGCTAGCATTTACTCTCCTGAGCTACGAATAAAACGGCCCTCTTTCTATGACATGAAATGGAAAGCTGAGGTTTCGAAAACCATTTTCACATTTCGAAGGGGAACACCGCGCTGCCGTTACTGCATTCCGTTTTTCAATAAACGCAATGTAACCACGGCACACAATGCTATCAATAAGTAAAAACGATGGTGTGGGGGGGGCTCTTATACCGTATTGAGATATTTCTAGCGTGAGAGGTGTTTCACAAACACGAGCCGAACACCAATATTACTACCCAGTCCTCAGAACTGTCTTTACCCTTATTTCAAAGTTCTCACTCAGAACTTTGCGGAGAACCACACTGTAATAACCATAAGCTGCCTATCAACCGCTTCATACGGGATTCAAAGCATGGTCTCTCATCCAAAAAGGAATATGGATGAGAGGCAGACAAATTATTAATTCGTTAACAACATGACTGTAACAAAATCCATCGCATATGTCGACTGCCCTGAATGACGCATTCTCTCAGACCATCTTTACCGGCCTGTTCAACTGTTAGGGGGAGGGCACACCAAGGAAACTGGCAACCGCAACGCAACCACAGTTTCCGAGAACTGTTATCAGCCTGAGTTGAACACATGTTACTGAATGGAGCATCGCAAATTGAGGAAACTGCGTTGTCGTTTCCTAAATTTGCGCTGCTCCATTCAGTAAGATGTGTTCAACTCAGGCTGATAACAGTTCTCGGAAATTGCGGTTGCGTTGCGGTTGCCAGTTTCCCTGGTGTGCCCTCACCCTTACTTGTGTTGTTACGATTTACACTGATGTCGTGTCAAGTGTTATCTATCCGTCCGTCCACCCATACATCCATTTATCTATGGCTCTACAGCCCTCAGTTGGACGTTGGCCGTTTTTCAGTTTCTTAATGCCATACACAGCCGGTAAGACCCCTTGGACGGGGGATCAGCCCGACGCAAGGACACTATCTACACAGGATAACACAAACACAGAATAAACGCAGACAGATATCCATGCCCTGAGTGGGATTCAAATCCAAGATCCCAGTTTTCGAGCGGGTGAAGACATTTCATGCTGTAAAATGTTTACTATTTATGGCTTTGAATCTGTAGAGACCAAGTTCAAAACTTCACACTTCTATCCGAAAACAATAGCTTAAATATGTTCCTTTACTATCTATATACTTACTTGCAGACCAAGATAGTGAGTGACGACTAAGTGACCTGCTCAGAGAAGCACACTGTCAGACTATTAGAACTAAGACACAACATTGCTCAGGCGCACAGGATACAACACGCTGTGCACGTAAGAAAAGCTTACCCACTCAGCGCGGTTAAATATAATATCAGGGCCTGCACGTGGCATGAGGCAGTCTATAAACATGACGGAGTCGTTTTTAAAACCTCTAAACGTTCCTTCGTTTTCTTCTTTTTATCCAAAACAATGGGACAAAAACGCAATGGGGGTGTTTTAAAACAAGCCGGGTACAGGCGGAACCTCGAGTTCTGCTTCGGCGACGGGCTCGAGAGTGAATAGAAGGGTGAACATTGACTGAAAACAGTTTCATAGAAATTCTGAAGGTCCGTTTATTTGTTGAAAACCAACTAAATCTGATAGAACTCTGATAGTTGTGATGACTGCCTTACAAACGAGGATACGGAGATCTGGTCACTGTACATACGAGTAGGACAGCTATAAAAGGGTTTTATGTTTACTGTGACGTTGTACAGAGCACCATTCTAATTCATAAGAATTGAAAAGTAGGGTATGATTTATATCACTCACTCATGGAGCTGAGCCCTTCTTGAGAAGCCGCCAATTATGCAGCTACTCAAGAACTTCCCAGTATTTTATGGAACCCGAAGGTTCATTACTGTGTTCACAAGAGCCCTCCACTGGTCCCTATCCTGAGCCAGATCAATCCAATCCATCCCATCCTATGTTCCTAAGATACATTTTAATACTGTTCACCCATCTACGCCTTGGTCTTCCCAGTGGACTCTATCTTTCTGGCTTTCCCACCAATATTCTATACGCATTCTTCTTTTCCCCCATTCGTGCTACATACCCTGCCAACTTCACCCTCTTTGACTTGATCACTCTAATTATACTTGGAGAATAGTACAAGTTATGAAGCTCGTCTCTCTTCGGTCCAAATATTCTCCACAACAACCTGCCCTCAGACAGCCTCAACCTACGTTCCTCCATTAATGTCAGAGACCAAGTTTCACACCCATACAGAACCACAGGCAAAGTTATGGTTTTGTGTATTCTAATTTTTATGTTTTTGGACAGCAGACGAGAAGACAAAAGGTTCTGGACTGAATGGTAGCAAGCATTGCCCGAGTTCAATCTCCTCTTAATTTCCTCCTGAATAGAGCAGGATTTATATGCTTACGTTAAAGTTATTGGTGACCCAACAGTTTCGCCATCCATACGGGTATTTTTTCAGTGAAGCCACTGGTAAAAGTTGCTCAAGGCTACGATAGTGTCAAAATCTCGCACAAGCTTTACCAGTGAAGGAGTACGCCAGGGAATGGCATTTAAACATGGAAACATGTCGAGTGGCCAATTAGGTTAAAATTATATTGTCACGTGTTTTAGTCACTTTAGACAGGATTTGGACCGGTGAATAGATTTACTGACCACTTACAGGTCGTAACTACAATGAACTATATCATTTTTCGTATTTCCACAGTACAAATCACTCCACGCTAAGTCTTCTCAATCTACTTTCATTAGTCTTTAATTGGTAACCGCTCTCCACAGTGACTAGTCCTGTTGTAATGAATGGAGATTCTTCAGTTTAAACTCTACAGTTGAGCTTTCAACTTCATTGCATTCTCTTGCTCAACAGAACACGGTCGGTAGAGTCATATAGCCTCGGGGCGGATCCACAGAGAATAAAGCCTGTATCACCTCTTCTGTTGTTGTGTGACGTCACCGCGCATGCGTATGTTGCGGGCGCAACATAACGGCTTTACGCGCCATGTATCGTTAACAGCTCCTTTGTTGCGTGCGGGCCATTACCTAGCAATGGCTGGTGTTCACAGAATCGCATCTTAGCAACGGGTCTGTACACCACAATGTGTTGTAATATGACTGTTTTCTGACAAGTGTTCAAAATTTAAGTTTAGTTTTTAATTCTGGCGCTTATTCACAAATTAGGCCATTGCTAGGGCGATCAGAGAAATGCATACGAATTTTTGGGGGGGAAAAGTTCGAGGAAATAGATCGTTTAGCAAATTTAAGTGAGAATTGGAAGTTAATATTAAAAAAAAAAATTCAAAGATTGGACTCGAGTTTTTGTACGAGTGTGATGCGGTTCACAACAGAATCCAAAGGTGGATTTTGTGGACACAGTGATGAATATAATGATAAAAAAACGAATTTGTTCCGACCAACTAAATCACTGTTTCATTTTCAAGGAAGAATTCCTACCATGATTTAGTAGTCTGAGGAACGGCCACAATTAATAAGCAATGCGACAGAGTCGGGTCCATTAACCTCCCTTTAAGAGGAAGACATGACAGTCGCAGAGTTTGCGGTAATATAGGTTTTATTCCGAATGTCAGCTGCAATCACGAGTCTGAATCTCATACACAGGAAGTTGAAAGTTTCCGCTATGTTTGTATGTAGTCCTGTTGTGGGGTGATCTAGCATCCATCAGTAAAACTCTCCCCCATATATACACTTATTATATGTAATCTGCAGAATCTGCAATAAAAATATATTGCCACTTGTAGGGTGGTATGCGGGACGAAAATAAATTAGGTATCATTTTAATTCCTGTACCTACCTACCTACCTACCAACCTACCTAGCACTCGACGCTACAGCCCTGGGTGAGCCTTGGCCTCCTTCACAACCAGTCTCCACAACCAGTGCGTGCTGCCACAGGAATGGACCCCCGAGGTTAGTTGTTAAATTTCTGAACAAAATTCCTTTTAGAGGATGCTACTGTTAGCCTCATGCCCAACTCCCAACCTAGAGGACCATTTCAATTCCTGTATTGGGTTTTTACTCGAGTCTGTCTGGTAGAGTCAGGACGGTGTATATATTGCTAGTGGGGTGGGACTAAGTCCCTTTACTGCGGCCACCCCTGGCCTGTTGTACCAGCCCCAGATGATAGGTGAGGGTGATTGTGGAGCAATTTGTGGAATGAAGATTGGCAGAGGAAACCGCAGTACTCGGAGAAAACTTGCCCCAGCGCCACTTTGGCCACCACAAATCCCACTTGACCAGACCCGGGATCGAACCCGGGCCACCGCGGTGGGAAGCCAGCGACTAACCGCTTGAGCTATGGCGCAGCCCAACGGTGAAGCTTCACTTCGAGTGCATTAGTGTGGCAAAAATGTTGATCAGCCTATATTAGAATTAATTCTGACGCTAAACAGAGAGGAGTGATGTACGTGCAAAATAACTCTTCATGCGGGTTTCGAATGGTACGATGTTCAGTATAAAGCCTCTCTCGGCACGTAGCAGGCAGGCTATTTCGGCGCGTCTTATTTAACGCCATGTCAATCTCAGCTGCCCAGTTGCGTTCCGGTACAATGGCTTACTCAATAGGAGAATCATAAAAATATTCCAGGGAAGGAGGGAGACAAAGGACGGCAACGGACGAAGAAAATGAGACATATACCTTCCGGCCAGGGTAAGACTGGACAGTCTGTACATACAATGCTCTCATAGTCATTACTTCGTCCCCCGAAGCCTAGGCAGCTGTCAGCATTCACTAGCACACGTATCAAAGTCGGCATTTTGTGGACAGACGGGATATAGGAAGAAACAAAGAAAAATGCAAGGAAAGTAGGAGAAACATGGAAATAAACAAAGAGAAAGGATTGAGATACTTGAATTTTTTATGAGATTACGCTTTTGCCGTGGTTTCTTAAATGCATTTATGTACCGAGTCGTTCACAGTCGTTTTATTTCGCATACTCCCTCAGTGTTGTAGACAATGCTGAACCGTAAATTGTTTACATCCGACTACCACGAAACGTACGACAAACCTAATTATCTCGAGCTTTTAGTCCACTTTCCTAATTTTGAAAGAAAACTAAAACTAGCCTGTCTGTATGTCTGTGTTTCCCTATTATCAATTTATAAGTGCCTGAACTAGTCTTTGTGAAGCTCGGTATGCATACCATAGCATCTGAGCCCGTCTCAATAGCTCCCATCAGTCTGCATGTCTCTAGGTGTACCAGGCCTGTCGTTGCTAGGCAACGTTCCTGCTGCAACGAATATATGAAACAAAGAACTGTTGGACTCGTCGTTTCCCATGTGATCCGTGTCGCATCAAAGGAACGCAGGCGATTAGTTTTTGGCAGAACTTCTTGTTTAGAATTAAGCTTTATGATTATGGTAACATTAACAATGTCGTTGTTGTTCTCACAGCTTTTGTACTGCTGAGTAAGCATGTAAAGAACTCAGGAATACAAATGAACATAATTTCTTATGTTCCAGACTCTTCTACTTTCAAATGTCCGTCAAATGCTACGAAAACAATATTTCCTTCTGCTCGGAGGTGGGGCGCTCAACTCTATATATTCATACTGAGGAGTGCTTTATTATGCAGTTCCCACAACTCTTGTTCTGTCATCTCAGTTACGGACAGCGTACTCAGAAACTAAGGAATATAATTTGTTCTTAATTTGGAATTTACGTTCAGAAATCCTTACATTATAAAGATGCTAATATATAAATTTACGATCAAGGAAATTATGTCAGGCAAGAACTGATTTCATGAAAATCTGTTGCTGCTCTACATAAATTGCCATGCTGTTTTATGTTATTTTCAAACATGCTTGCAATACAGAATTTACATATTATACAAAATGAAAGCATAAAATTCGTGATTCTTAGGCGAGTGCCAGATTATTGATGAGTGCACTGAATACAAGAAACCAGAAGTGTCAGACGCACTAGCGCCGCACCACTAAAGAGGTACAACTACATTTTGCTTCGGCATAAACTCTTTGTGCTTTAAGACGGGGTATGTAGTGCGTTGTGCCTATCACAGTCGCCGCGCCTTCTAAGAAATGAACGGTCTTCGCCCGCTCGAAAACTGGGAACGTGGGTTCGAACCCCACTTGGGTCATGGATGTCTGTGTGTGTTTATTCTGCATTCGTGCTGTCCTGTGTGTGCAGGTATGTGCCTTCTGACGGGCTGTGTAAAATATCAAGAAAGTGAAAAGCGGCAAAGGTCCGAGAAAGCTCTGCAGAGCCACAGATAGGTTAGAGATACAGACAAACAGACAGACATGAACTTGGACAGCAATTTCCATGGTGTGCAATGACCATTCTTATTGTTATTTTTATTTGCACGTACATAAACTGGAATTGAATTTAATTATTATTATTCTTTCTAAATATTTATATTTCACACTTCTTAACTCTCAATAGCATTTCAGACTTGTGTTAATGAAATTATTATTATTATTATTATTATTATTATTATTATTATTACTTTATTTGTTTTCTTCTCTGGGTTAGTGTGTTTTCCTCCATTGCTTATCTGTAATTAGTCTTTGGTTCTCTGTTGTGTTTGTCCTGTATGTAATTACTTCTAGCTACACTGCGCTGTGTCTGTAACTGGCTCTGTGGCTGTTGGCTCAGCACATAAATAAAAAATAACTGAATTATTGTTGTTGTTGTTATTATTATTATTATTATTATTAGTAGTAGTAGTAGTAGTAGTAGTAGTAGTAGTAGCAGTAGTAGTAGTAG
>NW_019736403.1:291360-318618 GCF_002891405.2 Cryptotermes secundus
AGTAGTAGTAGTAGTAGTAGTAGTAGTAGTAGCAGTAGCAGTAGCATTACTGATACTTTTTGGAATCAGCGAGTTATACGCAAATACTGCAGCTTGGTGCAGCTATTCGCAAACAATGGATATCATGAAGAAAGCAGTCTTCTGGGATTTGGCACCGTGTATATGTCGTGTTAACCGACGTTTCGGTTGTATACTTGCCCTTCCCCCCTTCCTTCTCTGCTCTCACATAGCTGTGTATATTTCCAACACCAGTCTGCTTTTACCGGTTCTCACGGTCTCTTCGCTTGCAATTTCTTATATTTTTTCTTGTACCCTGAAGATGGAGGCGATACGTTCCTCCGAAACGTCGGTTAACACCACATATACACGGTGCCAAATCCCAGAAGACTACTTTCTTCATAGTCACCGCCGTGAAAGCCTCAAATCTTACAATGGATATCATGTTGGCCTACCATCTTCATGGTTGGAGAAGAATTCTGCCTAGCGAATAAAGTAAATTTTTTCTTTTGTGTCTTGTTCGCCTGAAGACGGAAGTAAAGCAATATAAATAAATTCTGACAAAACACAAATATAAAAGGAACAATCCTAAACAACTTATAAATAGTCTGAATAAAGCTCCATATTCAAATCCTATGGTTCTCACAAGAGCACAAGCTAGTGCGAAACTGGTATTATTAGTGATTGGTAATACGAAGCACATTATGTACTTAACGTAACCGGCACAGAATAACTACAAAAGCTAATAACAGATACCGCTGCACGTGTGAACTTAATTAGCTGCTGTTACATCAGAAATGACATGTTTTCGTGGAAGACACAACAAGCTTCACTAACAATTACTGGGCTGATCAGACAGAACAAGAGCAGATAAGCAAAGCGCGTGGCAAACTCACAGGAAACATTTCATTCGAAATCCTGACTCAAAGAGCCCGGAATACCTGAACGCAAACGGAACGCAAGTCTGATATTAAAATGTATGTTACAGAGTTGGACTGTGAAGGTATGCAGTACACGGGACTGTTTCCCGTACAGTATAACAGTGTGTTCTTTTGGCGCGATAAGATAGTACGGTTTTCGTAAAGGCAAGCGATTTCTTTACCAACTAAGCGACTAAGGCTCCTCGGAGCCTGTATTCCAAGTAGTTATTAACGGAGACAAGAGAAGCATTCATACAAACAGGTAAATCTATCCCTGTAACAGTCCTTGAAGGCCCATAGGGTTGTGAGACGTCGAGGCTCCCACATTTCCTTGACATTCAACTCCAGATGGCTGTAAGGTTGTCAGCCTTACAAGCCGGCGCCCGGCCTATACCCCAGGAAAATTCCTAGTAGTCATTTCTGTTGGAGGGTGAGTTCTCCCCTGGCCACATCGCGGCTGGAAAGTTTAGGTCGACTGAAAAAATCCAATGGCTTCATAGGGAATCAAACCCGCGACCTCTCGGTTTGTAGCACAGCACTCAATCAACTACGCTATCGCGTGCCCCCCAGAGAATCATTCATAGAATGGACCGTTATTAGACGAGACATGACGAAAACCGCAAAGCTGTACAGAGGGTAAAGACATCCGCACCAGTGGGTACATAAGGGTAAATTCCCTGTGCTTAATTAAATATCAAGTAATGAAGACGAATAGGGGAGTGGAGGTATAGCACCAGCATCCTTGACCTAGATATTAAATGGGGGATCAACTTCACGCCTTGGCCCCTTTATCCCGGGGAAAACGCCCCACTGGCTAGTAGGCTGAGCGGGTCCCAAAGACGGTCTGGTCGATTTGGAGAAGAGAGAAATCTTCTGCCCCGCTGGAAATTTCTTCCGACTCGGAGCACTGTTGCATTTTGCCTAGCAAAGCGGCCGCGCGGTCTAAGGCACGAACTGCCTTCGCTCGCTCGAACACTGGGATCGCGGTTTCGAATCCCACTTGGGGTATGGATGTCTGTATGCGTTTATTCTGTTTGTGTTGCCCTGCGTGCATGCAGCGGCCTTGCGACGGGCTGATCCCCCATCCAAGGAGTCCTGAGAAACCGAAAGGTAAAAAGAAGGGTTGTATAGCCATAGATTCTTAAAAAAATAAATATATTATATAAAAACTTTTCCTCTTTCGTGCCTATTTACATGTAAGTATTTTTAACAAACTGATTAAATGTAATCATACCAGAAGATCAATTACCTGTCAGATGTAATTATGTGCTCATACCTGCACTCGACACCCCATAGTAACCAGACACACGGCAGGAAAATAACAGGCCTACACACTTTTACACAAAAAGCATCGCCTCTCTCTACGGCGTGTTTCATTTGCTGTGATGATTGTCACATGCTGTACTAATGCAGAGAAATTGACGAGTCCCCTGTTGCTCTACAACCCAACACACACTGCAGTTGGTCGGGTCGCATGACGCACGACTGTGCTGAACCACTGTTATGACACCATCTTTATACAGCGAACCGCTCTGCAGGGGACCGTGGAATTAGTTGTACAACAAAATGAGCAGGTAGATAGTTGCTGAGAGCGTCCCATGCTGCTGTCATGAAAGCGTCAGTAATGCCAACACAAAGAACTTTAAATTATTTACAGCAACTTCCTACATAACAGCATGCCGTAAAATTGTTCCATATACGTTCTATAATGACTATCTCATATCTCACGTTTATTGGTAGCCATAATGAAAGATCCTACGGGATACAAACATGAAACAGGATGCAGGAAGCAACAACGTAATATTTGGCAACTTCGCTGAATAATTTTGGAATCCAGAAAACCAATCTCCACGCAGCTTCCTAATGTTTTCCCTTCCCTAAAACCTGATGTTTAAGCACATATAATATGTAAACGTACAGGGCGATTCTAAATTAATGTCGGGGTTTCCGTGGCCTAAAATCTTCAAACTGAAATAAATTTGAAGTTACTTCCAAATATGAAAGTGTAACTAAAAATTTGTATTTAATAAAGCTGTACTCGCCGATTTATATTCTAATTGAGTTACACTTTCATATTCCGTAGTTGTCCGCGCCATAGCTCAAGCGGTTAGTCGCTGGCTTCCAACCGCGGCGGCCCGGGTTCGATCTCGGGTCTGGTCAAGTGGGATTTGTGGTGGATAAAGTGGGGCTGGGGCAGGTTTTACCCGGGTACTTCGGTTTCCCCTGTCAATCTTCATTCCACCAATTGCTCCACAATCACCCTCACCTATCATCTGGGGCTGGTACAATAGGCCACAAGTGGCCACAGTACAAGGGACTTAGTCCCACCCCACTAGCAAAAGTAATATTAAAAATATCATATTCCGTAAGATGTATTATTTTGTTATTTTTATTTGAAAATTATGGGCCACGGAAACTCCGACAATAATTTAGAATCAGTCTGCATATATGTATGACACAGATGAGACGTACGGGGCATTCAGGAGTAGTATGCATGAGAAGACCAGGCAATGCAGGATTCTGGTAGAAAAACCTAAGGGAAAAAGACCAATACGCTGATCTAGATGTAGGTGGGAGAATAAAATTACATGATCAGGTGTGGACTGGATACATCTGGCTCAAGACAGTAAAACTGGCGGGCTCTTGTGAATAAGGTAATGGACCTTTGAATTCCATAATATACTGGAAATTCCTGGGTGTGTGAGCAACTGTTCTTAATGGCTCTTGCAGCCCATTCAGGGCGCAAACCTCTTATTCAATTCCGTAATTATTTTTCACAGACGGTAGGACACTTTGAACGAGTGATCAGTCCGTCGCAAGGCCGCTACCTAGACATAGGACAACACAAATACAGAATAGAGACATACACACACGAAAGAATTACGCCTTGAGTGGGTTTCGAACCCACGATCCCAGCGTCCGAGCGAGCGAAGACAGTTTATGCCTTAGATCGCGCGGCTACTGTGACCGGCATCTCAGCAACTGTAGGCTTCTCTAATGAAGTCAGTGAGTTGGTTACATACGCATCTGTGTAAGAATGCTGCTCCCAAGTACATGGTCAAATTCAGTTTAAATCCAAAATGAGCTCCCCATCAACACCCAGTGTCAGGGAGAGCAAACTGAGGCGGGTCTGATGGATGTAAGCTGTAAAACTAATACCAGGAGTTAGATATTGTCATGACTTAAGGTTGTGACTATCAGACGGGGTGTGGATTGGATGAACTGAATTTACTGATCACTTACACGTACCCGTAATTACAGCGCTACCGCTAATTTCCGCACTTTACAATTCACTGCTACAAACACTAGTGTCCTCAGTCTATTATAGTCTCCACTATCCGTTTCCTGGCAACGGATTTTAACACGGGATCTATAACAGTCTCACTAAATAAACACTCCTAATACCACTGTATTACAGCACATGTAAAATTGTCTCTTCACTGCCGGAATTCCAACTCTCAACTGAACTTATACGAATTCTCCATCATCTGCCAACTTCCAACTCCGCAACTGTCAATCAAATTCTCTGCTGTAACTGCCATTTCTTCTCGCTTATCTTCGCAGAACTCGACTCTCGGCCGCCAATTCGGAGTCAGACTTACTTTACGACTGGCGGTTTAACGCCAATCAGTTCGTCTTGGCGGCAAGCCCCTTGAGACTCACGAACGGTAATTTTATTTCACAACTTAACACTTGCGGTTATAATCCGATGTAACATCCTCTCTGACGAGAGGATGGGTCTATAGTTTACAATTGCTACTGGTCCTCGCCAGCGCAGTCATTCTCAGGTACCAGTAGCGCATGACTCACGACCACATTTTACTGTCTCAGATTCGAGACTCCCCCAAACTGGAGGGCCAAGTCCTCGTACTTATATCCCCCAGTTACAGAGTGGCCCAATTGATCACCCCCCCCCCAGACACTGGGATCCCATTTCGTCCGTCACCTCCAGCGGTGCATGTATTCAACCCCGCCTCCACACCGGATACTGCCAATTCTGAGAGGGAGAGAACACGTAAGAAGTGGGGGGTGGTAGTGAAAGGCACTATATTAAGGGCGGGTAAGAACTTTTTGTTCAGGTTTTGAAGGTTACCAGGGAGTGCCAGCTTGTCCTTCTGGTACAGGTAGAGCATATGATCTGATTTTTATGACCCTGAAAGCGGTGAATTATAGTCAAATTTTAGCTAACGTTGGAAGGGCTATATTAGGGTGAAATCTCAAGTCAAAGTCAAAGTCACATTGCGACTGATGGTCAGTCAGTCTGTCTTGCTGTCGCCAGATGTGTCTTTTTAATTGAAAGTTTTTTAATTGCTAGTTGGGTTGGACTAAGTCCCTTGTACTGCGGCCACTTCTGGCCTATTGTACCAGCCCCAGATGATAAGTGAGGGTGATTATGGAGCAATTGGTGGAATGAAGATTGGCAGGGGAAACCGAAGTACTCGGAGAAGACCTGTCGCAGCGACACTTTGTCCACCATAAATCCCACTTGACCAGACCCGGGATCGATCTCGGGCCGCTGCGGTGGGAAGCCAGCGACTAACAGCTTGATATATGGCGCGGTCCTAGATGAAAGTTACTGTCCTGTCCATGTGGGGCGCCCTCTCTGACGAGAGGTGGGGTCTGTCATTTGTCAGTCATAGTCGACAGTAATAGTCCATTGTCACTATGTAGATTTATTTACAATTGAGACTTAATATCTAGTATGTATAATATATACAGGCCTCTGTCAGTCCAGGCTCAGTATGGCAGATTATGCCCTATTTCTTGTAGTATTCGCTACAACGGCAGTCTAGTCACCTGAACGGTCGTATGCCTGACCGCCGCCAAGTTTAAGCCTCTTGTATTTTCTGTGTCGGGCTTCGCCTTGTCCGATGTTGCGAACATCTTCATTTTCATGATTTTGTATGACTTCTGCTTGTTTCCTGCATAATTTTATTATATAGTCTGGGCGAAATCTCAACAGACTCTGTCAACATAACCACTTTGCGCGGACAGAATAGGAAACACCATTTCCAGCATTACCACTATTGTTGTGTGTTTACCGATACGTTGATTAGAAGCAGGTTCTTCTAGTGTCGTGTGCTTAGTCATTTCCGCGGGAACCTGTTTACCGGGACTTTGCCTAAGAGTGACTTATCCGGCTTTCAGGCGACATGTCACAATTTGTATACGAAGTTATAACAGGGACACGTGATGAGAAGAGATCATTCGGGAGGCCTAGGAGTAGATGGGACAATATTAATATAGACGTTCAAGAAATAGTGCTTGAGCATGGGGAATTAGTTTATCTGGCTGAATTGCGGGCCTGTGGTAAGATTTTGAAAAACACGGCCATTAAATTTCGGACTGCATATATGGCGGGTAATTGCTTGTGCAGTTCAGTGAATATTGCTTCTAAGGAAGAGCACTGCTACGCGACGTTGGTTACACCTAGCTATGGCATCCTAAACGGGTGGGGAAGTGTTTACGGTAGTTCTAATAGTAAACCTGTAACTTCCCTTATAAAATCGGCCCAAGTAATTGGTTACATCCATAACTTTATATCATCATGAAAATGTAAACCATGTCGATATGCTTTACACAGTGACTAGTTTAGTTCAGCCCCATGTTACAGGTTGCCTGCACAAGTGGACTGCGTGCGAGGTCCAGCCGATTACGGCAAAGGAAACAAATTCTGCTGGGATTTGACCCCTCGTAGTCTGGTAGAAGTTTAACAACGTTTGACACGAAACGTACTGCCTGTATCTTCACAACACTCAGCCTGTTGTTTTCTAGGCGTAATTTTAACCCCTGAAAATGGAGATCGTATATTCCTCCGAAACATCGGTAAATTTCTATCAGAATACAAGGCGTCATAATACAACAGACGGTGCTCTCCATAGACATATTAGAAACTCATGTCTCAAGCACTGCATTTTACTTTTGAATGGTCGTAACTGTGTGTGAGGTAGTCCGAAAATTGTTATTTAATGATAATTCACTTGTCATTCCGGGGAATTCGCGCGGTGTGACGTGTTGGTGTACCATTCGGTTGCACTCAGCCACAGACATGATATTAAAATACTGTGACATTACGCCCGAAAGCTGGAATAATGAAGACATAATAGACGTTCATTACTAGATAACGGCTCGGTAAACACATCCCCGCTGCAACGAATATGCAAGCGAAAATCAAATAACTTCCGTCGCTATGCAACGGTGCTGTAAACAAGCCTACCCAACAAGAGAGAGACTGTGTTTTCTGTGTGGTCCGTGCAAAGTGGTTACAGGGAAGAGTTCAGTTGAGAAAAGTTAATCAAGTTTCGAGAAGCCTATCTGCCGGGATATGAGCTTGAGGGCAGAAGAATTGAATTGAGTCGAGTCGAGTCTCCGGAATTGTCAGCTGCAGAATATAATTAGGCTGTGAAAAGAAGACTTCATGTTTGAAGTTACAATGAGGCTGTTATAAATCCGTTGCCAGGATACGACTACTGAAAACTGAGAACCCTAGTGAGTGTGTAACGGTACACTGTAAAATGTGTAGATAAGCGATTGCCTGTAGTTGCCTGTAGTCCAGAGCTGTGTGAATAAGGTGTCAATAAAAACAATCATCAAATCCAGAACTCTTCTATTAGTCATGCACAACGCTACAAATCGTGACAATACTTTGGTGCTGTAGTCAAGTAACTGTTACATTTGTAATTTGAGGTTCTCATAGCGGGGAATATGAGCAGTTCTATCTGCCGGCATATGATGCCCTGTAGTCTGGTGAAATGAAACTGACTACACGGAGGAACATCCTGCTGGTATCCTCAGGGATTAAGAGTATGCCAAGCAAGAAAAAAGCACGAAGCAGGTGGAAAGCAGAGCCTTTACACCATTTTTTGAGTCTGTTAAAAACGTTAATATCAGCAGCACAAACCACAACTTAAGCTGATACATTAAATTTAATTGCAGATCCTTCTGATCTGAACATGTCTTACGGACTTTTGAATACCACACAACGCAGCTCCAGATATATTATATATTGGCCGCGGCCATAACTCAAGCGGTTAGTCGCTGACTTCCCACCGCGGCGGTCCGGGTTCGATCCATGGTCTGGTCAAGTGGGATTTGTGGTGGACAATGTGGCGCTGGGGCTGGTTTTCTGCGAGTACTTCGGTTTCCCCTGCCAAACTTCATTCCACCAATTGTTCCACAATCGCCCTCACCTATCATCTGGTGCTGGTACAATAGGCCAGAAGTGGCCGCAGTACAAGGGACTTTGTCCCACCCCACTAGCAACAATAATAAATAATATTACATGTTAGAAAGCCACTCACCGATATTTAGTTTATGGAATGCAGCTAATTGTGATGGTGAAAACAGCAAGATCAATCGAAGTACTAGTAAATATGTCTTCCTTGGTGGCTGCGGTGAGAGTTCTGCTGCGAAACGTGAAGCGTAGGTCTGCAAAATACTTCAAGGCTGCGGCATGCATTGCTAATCCACTGTATGGACCCGGCGAGTAAGTCAGGATGGGCTATTTAATATTTGAGGGTCATACAAGTTAAATTTAGAAGCAATACCAAAAACACGGGGCTCACAACTTGCTACAGATCTGCGATGCAAGGCTAGAGGAGCTTCTGCACGTTTGTGCTTTGGAATGAGATAAATAGACTGAACTCATAATGGAACCAGTTCTGCTACTTTAGTTCTATACATAAACACCCTTGGCTTGGACTGATTCCGTAGAACATAATTAAATGGACCAACCTCATTCATCATAACAAAACTTAGTATGTTAAAGATCATTAGAAATAACTGGTGTAAACACTGGCATTTAAGTGATGAGTCAACATGTTAATCAATCTTAACTCAATTAATTTTAAGAACATGATGACGCTCAGCTGCTCAATAAATTAATATTACTTTACGGAACTGGAAGATTCATTATTGTGTCCAACAGAGGAACCACTGGTCCCTATCCTGAGCCTGATGATTCCAGTCCTTATCTCGAAGATCCATCTTCATATTTTTTTTTTCCTTGGCACTACAGCCCCAGTGGGCCTAGGCCTACCTCCATGAACTTCTCCGTTCACTTCGGTTTTTCTAGATCTTACACATTCGGTAGGACTCCTTGGGCGGGTGATCAGCTCGTCGCAAGGCCTCTAACTGTAGACGAACACAGAAAAACGCACACAAACATCCGTGCCCTGAGTGGGAATTGAACCCACGAGCACGAGCGAAGCCAGTGCATGCCTTAGACCGCTCGGCTACCGTGACCGGCCCATCTTCATATTATCTTCCCATTATAGTCTTCTAACTGGTCTCTAGTTTTCAGGTTTTCCAATTAATATTGTGTAATTATATCTCTCCATGGATGCCACGCCCACATTCCTCTGCCCCAGTTCTTTATCAGAATATTCAGTGAAAAATGGTTTGAATTTTTTAAATTCTCAAGGGAAACAGTTTTTGCGTTTACGAGAACCAATCGACCTTCCTTCCAATTCAGTGCAGTATGACTGCGTCGTCGTTTAGTCAATACAACACTCGAGATGGCAGAGGAATTTCAAGCTATAAACATCGACACCAGAAGGACAGAAAGCTACAAACCTTACTCGAGTTCAGATGTCCTATAAGTCTATCTGATACAGACGTCATCTTTAAAGCAACAAAAGTATTTCTAACAAGCCAGACTACTGCACGCGACAGCAATTAAAACTTGATGACGTCAGTCTATTCCACCCGCTGCGTAGGTCACACTGTCTGCAACCCTGTAGTTTAATTATAAAACTTCTGCTGATACGCTATGCTGCATATTAAATTGTGTGTTAAGCAGAAGAACTCGGGGTCGGAGGGAAGTCCAGAATGGCTCAGATTTGTAAACTGATCCTGTTTCTTGTGGAATACGAATTTAGCAATGTAACGAAATGCGCAACGCTCTGTATTAGTGGCTATGAATGCCGAGGTGTGACAGCCATTCATATACCTTCGAACGGGCTGTGTTTCATTAACGTCATGCTATTGTTAAACGCAAAACAGTAGCGTATCTACCTACCTACCTACCTACCTGCCCACCTGCCTACCTGCCTACCTATCTACCTACCTGCCTGCCTAACTACCTACCTACCTACCTGCCTGCCTACCTACCTACCTACCTGCCCACCTGCCTGCCTGCCTACCTACCTACCTGCCTGACTGCCTACCTACCTACCTACCTACCTACCTACCTACCTGCCCACCTGCCTACCTGCCTACCTATCTACCTACCTACCTGCCTACCTACCTACCTGCCCACCTGCCTGCCTGCCTACCTACCTACCTGCCTGCCTACCTACCTACCTACCTGCCCACCTGCCTGCCTGCCTACCTACCTACCTGCCTGACTGCCTGCCTGCCTACCTACCTACCTACCTATCTATTCAAATTCCTGTTGCTCTCACTTGTAGAATAGAACATCCGTGAAACGCTGTTTCACTTCAGTTTTTTAATCGTAGACAGTCGATAGGTCTCCTTGGACGGGGGGGGGGACACACAGGACACCACATAGAATAAACGCAAAGAGCTATGCCTTGAGTGGGATTCGAACCCACGATCCCAGTATTATAGCAGTCGAAGACATTTCATGCCTCAAACCGCGCGGTCACTGTGCTCGGCAAGTTAAGAAGAGAAACATTAAATTCGGGACGGTGAGAGGAGAGTACCTACAGCTTTCGCACGAACTCTCCATTTGGTACAGTTATACGCAAATGTAGTACTGAGGCAATGTTTCGGAAGTTTCAAGTAGCGAGAACTTTGAAGTTGCTTTTTCGAAATCGGAGGTGCAGGAAGTCTCATGCCATCGGAAATCATGCACAATAATAATCTTATTCGTTTGCAACGAGTCCTGTTACCTAGCCTCTTCATAGAAATGCAAGAATTTATCCATCGTCCTGGTTTTTAAGATAACTAAGAAAAACACGACGTTTCGGAAATTGGATCTGTTTCCGTCCTCAGGTGAGGGAGAACAGCTATTCTGTTGGGTCCCTTAGAAAGAGCTAGCCTCAATCACTGGACCAGTGATTGAGGTTATGTTTACTCCAACAAACATTACTAAGGGACCCAACAGAATAGGTGTTTTCCCTCATCTGAGGACGGAAACAGATCCAGTTTCCGAAACGTCGTGTTTTTCTTAGTTACGTATCTTAAAACCTAGGACGGTGGATAAAGTCAGAAAACCCAATATCTCTGTGTGTTATACAACATCGTCAGAATCCTATAGTAACTACTTAATAGTACTTAGGCATAAATGGTTCTGAAATACACATTCCATAAATTACTGGATCATCTGGGCAGATCGCCATATCGCAGTCAAATGGGGAATCATCACTTGATACGAAGAAAGTTGGGCGTGTTGCAAGTGTTGGAGGGTTATCATATTACAGACGACGGAAGAGTGTCAGGGGCGCCACCCTGACGACCCAATTAGCTGCACGTGTGTGGGAGCCACCGCCACTCCATATTCCTGGGCCATAACGACCACCACCAGCTTGTTAGCTCAGAACTTTTTACGGTTTCGTTCTATTTTCTGTTACCCTTTTTTTTTCTTTTGCTACCTCATTTCAGCCTTTTCTTTGCCCTCACATTTTTAATTTAACTTCCTTGCACCACATAAGTCCAGGCTACACAACAGAGAGATCTCCGGCGGATCTCATTAAACAGAGGTTGCGTTTCATTTCAGATCAGGTATATTCTGCTACAGATGTAGTAATCCGCGTCCTTTATTAAACTCTGAACCGATACACTGGTCGTAGTCATTACCTTTGCCTATATAGTGAAAGTAGCATACTCGTACAGCCCCAACAGTCCCTAAACTAATGAGGCTGCATTTCAACTGCGTTCTCTTTGTGAAAAAAGTGCACTGCTTGAAGCTTGCTCCACTACCGTCAAATTCGACCTATGCCACAATTTTCGACATTATCGTCTTGTGTGAAGATGACTATGATGATGGATTTAATTATAGAATTATAATCTTACTTTAAAGCCTTGTGAGGATAACTGAGGCGCTACTTGAATGGAAAAGTAGCGGCTCCGGTCTAGAGAACAGAGAAAAACGGCCGTGGTAATCCATTGCGCTGACCACGCGACACCCTCTATCCACAAAAGTTGGCATTAACTTCGCCGACAAGCGGCGGTCGTTCGGTCGGTATAATTCGCTTGCGGACTAAAGACCACGGAGTTTGTTTGAATTTTACTTTAAAACCGAAAACATGTAACTCTTGTTTTACCGAAGACAAGACTGTGAAGCACCGAGTGTAATATTATCGAAGAATGGAGTATATCGTATGTCACCTTAAAAGTGCTATATGTGTGTTCCGTTCGTGCCACGGCAGATGTCCTTACAGTCGCTCACGTCAAGTTAGTTTATGTTAGGTTAGGTTGTCGGGCCACAGTGTCCGAGTGCGGTGAATCTGGCCTCGCATTCTTAATTTGTTGATGCCACAAACGTACGCCATATGCCGATGTGTCGGCGTCACTATTTTACTAATATACAGCGTCGTTGTTCTCCATGTCACTTTATGATTCAGCGTCGATTTTGAATTCAGTATGAAACTTATTACTGGCATCTTGTCTGCCTTTATCCCCCTTGTACGCATCTGTTTCCTTCATTGTTCGAGTTACGGATATTCATATGGTATTCTTGCATACTTCAAGGGTTCGTTGAGGTTCGGTTTATTTGGGCAGAATATGTTGCTGGGATAGCGCAGTCGGTATAGTGAGTGGCTAGGGGCCCGGCGTTTCAAGCCCCTTTAGGAGCGAGCTTCTTGTCTTCTCCATGTCGTCCAGACCGGCTCCATGGCCTACACAGCCTCACATCCAATCAGTACCAGGGACTTTTCTCCGGGAGTAAAGCGACCTAAGCATGAAGCCTATATCTCACCTCCAATAGTCCCAAGGTCAAGCATTTGTGAATCAACTTCTATGCTGTTGGGTTTGGATATTGTTAAGAGGGGTTAGGTTAGAATGAACTAAATTACGTTCAGGGAATCTGTCTGATGTTGTAACTATATTTCGAGTCTGATATTGTTCTGGAGTCTCCGGCATATTCTGAAATGTCGCATCCCAATTACACGCTTGAGGCCAAGTCGTACGCGTTGGTATACAGATTTTCCTCCTGACACTTCCATCCACCGTTATTCTTCCTCCTGCGCTTCTACTTAAAAATTGGTATCATTTTAATTTCCCCTCAAAGGTGTCTCCACCTCTTCGTGGTAGTGGGGCTTGCGTGAATCTTTGACCTGGAGAGCTATGTCGGTGGTAGTTTACCGGTAGGGTCAATCATCCCGGAAAGGTCAAAGGGTAGAGTCCAGACGAAGAGAGATGGCCTGGTCCTCCAAGTTGGGGGGGGGTTGGGCATGGGGCTAAAGACCTCCTCATGTAAAAAGAATTTTGTTCAGAAACCTAGAAACCAGCCTCAGGTCATCAAGCGTGGGTCCATTCCCATGACAGCACGCACTGGTTGTGGAGACTGGTTGTAGAGGAGGCCAAGGTTACCCAGGGCAGTAGCGCCGAGTGGTGGGTAGGTANAGTTTTTCTTCCTCCTGCGCTTCTACTTAAAAATTGGTATCATTTTAATTTCCCCTCAAAGGTGTCTCCACCTCTTCGTGGTAGTGGGGCTTGCGTGATTCTTTGACCTGGAGAGCTATGTCGGTGGTAGTTTACCGGTAGGGTCAATCATCCCGGAAAGGTCAAAGGGTAGAGTCCAGACGAAGAGAGATGGCCTGGTCCTCCAAGTTGGGGGGGGGTTGGGCATGGGGCTAAAGACCTCCTCATGTAAAAAGAATTTTGTTCAGAAACCTAACAACCAGCCTCAGGTCATCAAGCGTGGGTCCATTCCCATGACAGCATGCACTGGTTGTGGAGACTGGTTGTAGAGGAGGCCAAGGTTACCCAGGGCAGTAGCGCCGAGTGGTGGGTAGGTAGGCATCATCTTAATTTATTTTTTGCTCTGAGTGATTTATATTTTATTGCATTTTATAAGTTTCCGGTGGCATACACTTAGTTTAGGTTAACGTTACGTTAATTTACGTGCTGACAGTGTCATGACTATGCTGAAATTGGCTTTCTGCTGTCAAACACTTGTGTCAGCGTGTTGCCGTCCTCATAATCCACGTCATCACCGTACTCGACACCAACTTAGGCGTCGCCATCGATTTTGAGTTCGATATGCATCAGGTGCCTTCAATTTATTAGCAATGTACCCAAAAAGTTTCAATTTTCTTCATGTGCTTGCACTAACAGAAAACTTACAGAAGGGACAGGTGCACTTTATAGAAGGCTGTTTGAGTTAACAGCGAAAGTAGCAATTTTCCGCTTACAGAACGTCATGCGGCAAATTGGATGTGGTTGTTGTCCTAGGTTAACGGAAAGCCGTTTCATGGAAACAGAGCCGTTAAGTTGATGCCCTTTTAGAGCCAGCCTTCCTCTGAGGCAACTCTCCTGACTGCAGTGTCGACTGGTTAATACATCTCCACGATAAGATTATCATTGGTTTAAATCCTGTGTGTTCTACCTATCCATTTGATCACAAACAAAGTTTAGTCACTAATCAGTTGATTCTCCTTCATCGATCTACTCATGAACCTGCATATATCGATTTCCTGTCACCAACTCGTTAATCCGGCCGGTCACGGTAGCCGAGCGGTCTAAGGCATGCACTGTCTTCGCTCGCTCGGAAGCCGGGATCGTGGGCTCGAATCCACTCAGGGCATGGATGTTTGTGTGCGTTTTTGTGTGTTTGTCTACAAGTAGAGGCCTTGCGACGAGCTGATCACCCGCCCAAGGAGTCCTACCATATGCCTAAGATCTAGAAAAACGGAGAAGTTCATGGAAGCAGGCCTAGGCCCACTGGGGCTCTAGTGCCAAGGAGAGGAGAGAAAGAAAGAAAGAAAGAAAGAAAGAAAGAAAGAAAGAAAGAAAGAAAGAAAGAAAGAAAGAAAGAACTCGTTAATCCGAGTATCACTGTCCAAGCAACAACTGTTCTATATTTTCATTCGCTAATCAAAGAAACAATTCAACAACAAATTCATAAATCCACACACCCATTCATTCATTCACCAACTAATTCATTCAATCAGACTTTCAGCCATCCACCCATTCATCCATAGTTAATACAAGCATTTTTCCAACTATTCATATACCAATTCATTCTTTCTTCCACTCATCCACCTATGCTCTATGCACACACACACACACACACACACATTATCTCAGCTTCGAATCCACTTGTATAATTGTCTTTCTATGCATTCATTCTTCCCATAGTCCATTGGCTCAATAATTAATTCACTCAAGATATCCAGTAATTAACTCATTCATTCCCCAAAGTATGCATTTACGTCTTCCCATTCTTTATCCATCCTTCCCCCAAGTCATTTATTCTTCCACTGTCCACATATCGGGTTATATGTTTCTATGTCCTCTCGTGTTAAAACTGGCTGTAAATGCATCGCTAGGCTGCCCACACGTAATAACGAACGGAAGTTATAACCGCGTGAATGCCCATCAACAGCGCTGTCCCAGAAACAATTTGAATCTTCAAACGTGGGTATGCTAAGAGAGAAAACGTTAAAAGTGTAATGAATTTACTAACTAGCTAATTAAATGAAAGAATGTCCCTCCAGTAGCCGCGCCATAGCTCGGGCGCCCCAAGTTCGAGCCCAGATCAGGTCAGTCATGTGGGATTTGTGGTGGACAAAGGGGCACTGGGGCAGGTTTCTCCGAATACTTCGGTTTCCCCTGCCAATTTTCATTCCACCGATCTCTCAACATTCATCATCATCTATCAACTGGGGCTGGTACAATAGGCCAATTAGTGGCCGACGTACCAAGTGGACTCAGTCTCACCCCACTCCACCCCAAGAAACTAAATAAATGTCCCTCCTGAGAAGGTAACATTTCCTCAGCTATTCAAGGAATTTCCATCACTTTACGTATCCCAAAGGCAAATTGCCGTGTTTATAAGAGCTTTCCTCTGGTTTCCCGTCCTGACACAAATGAATTCGCCTTCCCATCACATTTCTTTGAGATATAGTTCAATATTATCCTCCCGTCTGTCCTTACGCCTTCCGAAGTTTCTCTTTTCTCCACGCTTTCCTACAAAATCTTTTTATAAATTTCTATTCTCTCCCAAGTGTACTACACACCCCGGGGAAAAATTGACTCAGCTCATAAAGATAAGGCGTCGGGTACTGCGTTGCCTCTACCAAAATCCGAATTTATATTTATGGTTCGAAAGTTAGCAATTATTATTTTGTAACGAAAAGAGAGGATTTATAATTCGCATACTTCACCAAGAATTATTAAGGTAATGAAATCTTAAAGGAAATGCATACAAAATTTAGTAGGAAAAAACTTGAGAGGAGAGCTTAAAGAGTAAGGCACAGACGGAAGAACACGCTAATATCGAAACTGATTTTGAAGCAACCTGGGGTGAGATTATGGACTAATTCGCCTCAGAATAGGAATTAATTATGGGCTCTTCCGAACACGGTACTGAGACCTCGCGTTCTATAAAGAGTGAAACATTTCATTAACTGAGCGATTATTATCTTCTCAAGGAGACGAACCGTGTGGTGACGAAACGCAGACATGAAGTGTCTTGTGCTTATTCCTGCTCCGGTTCAAGTTCGCATTCTCTGAAGAACTGAGAGTGCTTCAGCTAGTTCAGTCATTGCGCCCTCATAACACTGTCACGCCATCTGTAATTATAACGCATAAGTACAGTCTTCCCTATCTGCTGACACTAGGTAACAGGTCTAAACAATAGCTATCCCTCTGCAGAGTTCTCTCTATCCGTTTCCGTCTCGCTCCAGATATCACTGCACTACGGCACATATGAAGCTTCAAATCATACGTTAAGTCCTCACAGGCCGACTTCTAATTCTTCAACTACGAAATTCCCGTGGCTATCTCCTACCGAGAACTGACTGACTCGTAGCGCCGGCTGCCTTCAAAATAATTCCTCTGCACGAACCTCACGGAAAGCGCCGTCTTCTCTGTTAATGACGCGTGTTTACAGCTTCGTTGCCTGGCATTAGACATCCTATTGTTCCGTGCGTTTCTTGGCGCGTACCATATAGAAAACACAGTTTCCTCTATATTGTTGTCACGTTCTTAAAGGGGGTTTACCGGCTGTCGCAAAGAAACGGCAGCTCTTCTATTGTTGCATGTATTCATTGCCGTGAGAATGTTTACGGACATTCCCCTATTGTTATAGAAATATACTACTATATACTACTGCTAACATATTAGCCTCTCAGTTGGTGATAAGTGATAATTCCATTGCGTACGAAGAAGCCGCCCCTAAGTGGTGAGTAGCATATATATATAGGCTACTTCTGATAAATCTCTCGCTGCCATGTAGGACGTGAGACTCTCATAACAGTGGCCATGAACATGCAGCAGCTCTCGGCTTGCTCTTTGCTGCTTGTCTGGCTTACTCTTCGACCATAAAGTTGAGACAGTACGTTCCTCCGAAAAGACGGTGAAATACCAGACTTCATGGCATCACATACCGGAAGTTAGTAGGCCCTATCATGTCTTTCTATTGTTTTGAAGAAACTCGTAACATCCCGCATTCCAAATGCTCGTACCTTGCCCACTTCCAAACATTTCGTCCGAGTTCGAGGCCGTGCGTTACATTTCGGATCAGGTTGTATTTTGAAGAAAGCAGCCTTCTGGGATTTGGCACCGTGTATATGTGGTGTTAACCGACGTTTCGGAGGAACGTAAATACCGNGCAGATATTCTACAAGTCTGACGGTCTCTCTCACATCTGCAACCACAGATTGCGCCATGTCCTAATGACAACGGGCCCATTTAACCCGGAATGGGTTCGCATTTAGAAATAGAATTCTTGTGGCCTCATGGAAACGCAATATCAGAATTATACATTTAATAAAGTGGTGGAGCGTAAATTCCGCCATATGAGAATGTCCCCATGCTGTGGAATGTAGTTAATATTTTTACTTCTGACTTCGTGGAAACTGTGGGCATAACACTACCGCTGTCATCACAGAGCGCACAAGGGAATGGGTAAGACATGTATTGATGTGAGAAGCTGCACAGAAGAGATGCTGGTCAGATATGAATACACTAACTTTCGAAATCGAGAGTAAAGTTGAATGGTATTGGACACCACCCTCCCTCTTTACATTCCACATGCTACTCATAAGCCCTCTTCGCTTCAACCCTAACTTCTCGTAACAGAAGCGAGACCAAAAAGGGACGCCAGTAAACTTTACTGCTACTGTCATGCCAATTAATTATTTATACCTTAAAATTGTGTTAGTATTGGTAATACCGGCATGCACTGTCTTCGCTCGCTCGGAAGCCGGGATCGTGGGTTCGAATCCCACTCAGGGCATGGATGTTTGTGCGCGTTTTTCTGTGTTTGTCTATAGGTAGAGGCCTTCCGATGAGCTGATCACTCGCCCAAGGGGTCCTACCGTATGTGTAAGATGTAGAAAAACCGAAGTGAACGGAGTTCATGGAGGTAGGCCTAGGACCACTGGGGCTGTAGTGCCAAGGAAAAATAAATAGGCCTACAAATTCATTTATAAATGAAGTACAACGCAGAATTACAACTTTAAGAATTCCAGCAGAAGAATTTATTTAAGAACGTCATTTCATGATGAATATATACTTTTGCTGCTGCACAAAACTGTTTGTTAAATGAGATTCTAATATATTGCGACCCTTTCCATATGGAACAGGATTTCACCTGCACGCTCATGTTCTATTCCTTTAGTACCACTTTAATATCATCCTCTCACTTATGACGATATCGCAGTCGGTAAAGGGACTGGCTACGAGCTGGACAACCGAGGGAACGGAGTTCGAGTCCCGGTAGAGTAAAAAATTTCTTTTCTCCAAGTCGTCCAGACCGGCTCTGGGGTCCACCCAACCTCCTATCCAATGGGTACCGGGGCTCTTTCCCCGAGAGTAAAGCGGCCGGGGCGTGAACTGACCACTCGCCTCCAACTAGTGTCGAGGTCAAGAAAATTTGGATCTCTACATCCATTCCTCCATACGCCTTCATTGCATACTGCTTAATTAGTTAAGCACAGGGACGACTTTGCCTTTTACCCAAGTAACCCCTTCGGACTAAAATGAAATCTTAAATTGTTTTGAATAGAATGGGGGCGACTTTAAGCAATTTATAAAATAAATGTCTCTATCCGAAACCACTTTCCAAGGGGCTCTGTTTAGTATAACAACCGAGTTAAATTCCCTCTAGGGAGAGGCTCTCTTCATTCTAGAATGAAAAGGTGCACTCCGGCGTTGAGAGCATGCATATCTTAAATACATTCTTTTGACTTTTAGTTTATCCTGGAAGTGATATTAATTTATATAAGGCACATACTCATATAGGCTATTATTGCTTCCAATAATCTAATCAGCAATGAAGATACGGAGAAATATTGAACAATAACAATTTCGCTGCTGAAATATTTAATAAGCAATATTTTAGAATGCACATGTCCAATTTCTTTCTTTTTAATTATATACTTATATGCATATTAGGAACAAATTTCGTGGCATGTAGGCTATACATACTTTATATATAAATACAAGTTTCTCATTATTCATTCTTGCACTAGAACTTTTTTTGTCTTTCCTTCTTAATTCGTGTTACCCTTCTTAAATTTCTTATTGTTTTCTCTCTTTCTTCCCACTTGTCTTTGTTCTTTCTTTCTTTCCTTTTGAAATGCGAGTTATAGTAAACCAGTATGGACAAGAGTAATCTAGTTCAGCAATAATAGACACCCTGTATAGAAGTTGATAGAGAAGTGCTTTGAGAGATGAAACATATGGATGGGCATACACGCGAACCTGATGTCCTTGTTATGCGTACACTGCGTGCGGAGAACGCGTAAGAATCTTTCTTCTGAAAGACCTTCCAGATAAATGAAATCCATTCACCACCCCAAAAGATTCTGTGCCGTGTTAATGCGAGTCCCTCTTGCGTACACTTGCTTCTTTCATTACAGTGTCCATTCATGGTCGGTTGCGTAATTAACTCCAAGGGCTGTTCAACACTGAATGGAGACTGGCCTCATCTCTCGACTGATTATTTGCATCAAAAGAAGAATACTTAATGACTGCACTTTAATGATGATAGCAATGACGCACGTAGGCCTCTGTCCGTTTCATCATTATTCTCAATGACCTTGTATTAATTATGTTCGTGCGGTCTGTGCAAAATTGCGTGCTGAAAGGTATGGAACAACTGCAGACGACCCTTTGAGGCTCTCCATACTTGCTACTGGCATGACTCACTGTTGACCCTCAACGTAGTGCGGATGTTCATCCGAAATGTCCGTTGACTTTCAAAGGACTATATAGCGCTACATCCCAGAAACAGAATTCTTCGTGAAACCTCTCAATTTCATGGTCTTTTCTGTATCTAAAAACCGTCCTGTTTATTTTTCAAAACACAACTTTTCGGAGACTGGATTCTGACTCCGTCTTCAGGTAAAACCCATTCAGTTGAGCCCAATCGATAGAGCTAGTCCCTATCTCCGGACACCTCTGCCATCCCAAGGTGGGGTATATAAATCAAACACAGCATAAACCAGCTGCGAGAGCTGAGAAACCACTAAATTATTAAAACTCCACATGTATGAGGCCTTGCACCAGAGAAGTATCTCGATTGAAATCATCATTGGAGAGAAGCAATACTCCTTGTGGTACCAACACAAGAAAGCATACTTGTTCCCACTCGAAATAGACTTGACGGACTTGTAGTTTCTAGACTTTTGATGTGATAACGGGGGATTCGGATGGGAGAGATATCCATACTGGGTTGACTGATCGGATGGTCCATCAGAGACACGTGGGCTGATTACTTGTATTTCCTGTAGGTGGTGTTGGGCTCAATCTGCAAGCCCTTCGCCTCATTCCAAATTATTCTGTGGCCTTCTTCGTATGCATGTTGGGCTAATTTTGATTTTTCCAGCGAATCTTGTGTCAGGTTATATTTGTGCTCCTCATTGCATACTTCTAGGGGTCTGCTTGTTTCGCTGACGTAACATCTGCCGCGGTCGCATGGGATACTGTGTACATACTGCTTAGCCTGCTGGACGTCTCTAACCGCTCCGGTTTTCATCACTGTCCCACGGAGTGTCTGCTTAGTTTTGAAGACGGTTCTGAGGTGGAAATGGTTCCCGATGCGTCTGAATTTCTCGGAAGTGTCCTTAACATACATACATACATAGAGACGATGGATAATGCCCAAAATCATATTTGTACCAATGTACCATCGTCACAAGCTTTCAGATCTTACTCTCAATTTCATGGATTAACAAGGACTGTGTGGAGAACTTACTCTGCAAAATTACACTTGTGTACAGACAGTGTAACGTAACTTCGAACAAGGCCCCGCATTCATAGTCAAATCCCGCGCACAGCTTGTGGTGGGAGGAGTTTCTTCCACTGGCCGCCTCTCACTTCTCACGCCCTCCACCCCCTTGTCTGAAATTTTTCTTCTGCACACTCAAGGTTACTCTTGGCCTTGTTCGAAGTTGCGTGACACTTGCTATAATATGTAGGTCTTTTCAAGATCTCTCATAGAAGGCACTGGAATAAGCGTAGCTTAGAAAACGGAAGGAAATTTAATGCAACGAGACCAATGAGACATACTCAGTTTTAGAGGGAACATCCTTGTTCCTGGCGATTTTAGATCTCTTTATATAAAACCCATTTTAATCAAATCTTTCTCAAAGCATACTGTGTTGCTCTGTCCCACTGATCAAAATAGAGAGGAAGAACGTGCCATTCTTTCGGCCAGGTATTTCTTAATAAAAATATATTCAAATAACAAACCACTTATTTATTATGACAAAATTTCTATTACCACTTTATCATGAAAAGGTTTAGAAAAATGGAGATAAATTTCCATGTATTCCTAATCTCTGCAATAGACGCAGATACGTGGTCAGCTTCGCACATCTGCCGCTTTATCTTCGCGGTAAAAGCGCCTCGGATACAGCCAACTGGACAGGAAGGTGGGTGGGCCCTGGAGTCCTCCTGGACGTTTCAGTAAGAAAAAACCTCTCTTCCTCCTCCTGAGATTGAACCCCGGACCTTCAGTCTGTTATTAGTCACTTCGCTTGCGGACTACAGGTCACGGAGTTTGTTTTTGTTTGTTTCCCATATGAAGGATAACGCCTCTAACTCATAGATTAGTCATCTGAATAACTCTACAATAGCGGGCCTTCCTCGACAGCTCTGTAGCTATTGAGGATCCAGATAAATGCACTTAAACATAACATACACTGGTCACTGGACTGCCGATTCACTTCACTGCAACTCTCTTCTGCAGAAACCCCAAAAAGACAGGTTCCAAAGGAAGCGCGCTGATGTAACGGTAACTTACGGGTTCTTATTCGGGGGGTGTTCCATTCTATCTGACCGATGTTACTCGCGGGTTTCCTTAGCCCCTCAAGTCAAAATGCAGGGATGACACACCCTTTAGTTCATGACCGCTTCCTTAAAAACCATTTAAATTAATCATCCACCAGCAATCCCACGAACTGACGATACGCAACAGTATACATACTTACAACGACATAAAGCAAACCACTAGAAGGACACGTTCCAAAAATTCGAACCACGAAGACTCCTACACAATAAAAATATATAGGATGGTCTAGAAATATATGAAAACACAAATACACGTCCGGAATCTCTAGCGGGCTTCAAAGCACCCTACCTAGATGATGGTCTTTAGAAAAATACATCTCTAAGATATACTTTAATATTATCCGCCTACCTGTGACTAAGCCTGCACAGAAGGTAAGGTTTGCGAAGTGTTCTTCTGTTAAACTACATAACCACTTACTGCATGTGCTTGAGTGACTGAAGAAAGGCACGAAGAATGCATAAATCATGGTTTGATATGGGGTTTATCAGAACGAGAACCGCGCTCGGAGCGTCTCCGTCTAAGCTGTATTAACGGGTTAAAGTAAAATGCCTGTCATCCAGCTCTGAAGTTCAGAGACGAGTAGCAGTTAGTCTGTTCGACGGGAGCTTATGCACACAAACACAGATGTTTGAAAACAAGTGCATAAACTCGTGTATCTGAAGTCACGTGCAGCCACTGCCGAATCTGCAGACTTATGCAAGCAATGAAAAGTAAGTGAATAATAACGGAAGGGAAAACAGAAAGGAACCAATGAGATGAAGAAAGAGGGAAAAGGGAATCAGGAAAAAAGGAAAGAAGAACATTAAATGCAAGGATAAATGGAAGATAATATGAGAAAAAATAAAAGAGAAGATGGAAACAAAGAAGATTAGAAAGAAAAAACAAAGTGGGAAAAAGAGGAAAGAAAGAGATGTGAAAATGAAGGGTAAAGGGAAGATAAGGAAGAAGCGGACAATAAGAAAAGAGCTAAAGAAAGAAATAAAGAAAATGGAGAACCAGTAAGCGAGAAAAGAGAACAACTAAATAAACGGGTCTGAAGAAGAACCAAGTCTCAATAACTGTTGATCTGAACAAGTCTCTGCAACGAACCGATACTAAATTAATGCACTTACCACTTTATGAATTGAATTAAGTGCTGCGTCGTCAAGAGGAGGGCGGGGCTCTGCGACTGTACCTCTCATGTTGATGCATTGAATCCAGCTCACACCGTCTCATCTCTGTATCACCACCTTGTTCAATAACTACCAAGGAGCCTCCCCTTGTTATTCAACACACGCTCTTTATCCTGAAAGCGGAGCACCCCACCATAAATTATTCATAACCGCTGAATATCCACTGAATCCGTGATATGGATTAAATTTCTCGCGTTCTTATACAGTAAACGTCACTCAGCTCAACACGGAAGTGTATCCGATGCGACAGGAGACAGGATGTCTGAAAAGTGATTCATTTCTTTATACCCGGAAAAAAATATATTTCGTTAATACTGGACAAAACGTCATGAAGTATCTTAAGTATAGGTACGGTTAGAAATTAATAACTTAAGAAAACGTTTGTCTTGAAAAATATCACTTTATGGGTGACTCTTAAAATTTCCAAGTTCTGAGAATCGGATCAGTGATACTAACCATTATGTCTGAATGGGTAAAGAGCTATCATGTTTATATTACTTCAGCTCTAAGTTGCACTGTAAATCAGCGGATTTACTACACTTTCTGAAAACAGTCCATACTGGCTACGATCACAATTATTTGCCATACACGAGATAAAAGCACTGATGATTTTGCGTCAAAGCCCTGAATGTCGCAGTTTTGCTGCAAGGCTTAGGCTGGCTCTGTGAAAAAGCGAAATGTTGGCATCAAGAGCCAGAGTTCAATAAATATTCACTTCTTTTATATCATATGCACTCTTAATACTGGTCGATAAGCCTTTCGGAGGAGCTCGATAGTGTGAACCTCAAATGAAAGGAGTTACACTGAACTTATACATACGAGTATATTGAGTGAAGTATGCACAAGCTTAAGAAAGCCTAATACAATATTAGTGTGACATGACGCCTGAAAACTGCAATAGTGGAGGCAAAAAAGCGCCCATTGTTAGACAATGGCTCTGTAATCATGTTTCCATAGTAAAGAATACGACTGAGGAAGCAATGCATTGCATTAAGAGTCACGTCGGTTCCTAGGCAACGCATGCAGAAACGTTTCCGTTCACACGGCAAAGAACCTCCAAAGCACAGTAACGGCTAGAAACGCGATAACTCTACTGTTGAAGGAGGTGATCTCCATACGGTTCGACCTGAACCTGCCTCGGGGAGAGAACTGACCAACAGAAGACAGAAGACGACAGAAGACAGACAGAAGTAAGAAGAATTTTATGTGCAGTAGTTACAGTCACCTTTTTTTTTTTCTTTTCCTTGGCACTACAGCCCCAGTGGACCTAGGCCTACCTCCATGGAACTCTCCGTTTCACTTCGGTTTTTCTAAATCTTACACATTCGGTAGGACTCCTTGGGCGGGTGATCAGCTCGTCGCAAGGCCTCTAACAGTTACCTTTAGAGTGTTATTATTGCTCGTAGTTGCAAAGTGTTACAGTTCCAGTAAGACTGTGTTACAACTAATTGCAGTTCCGCCTGGCGAATATCCAGTAAATCGATTCATCCAATCCGGAACCTCTTAATTACTTGTTGCTTTACCAGGATACGTGATATTATCATAGACGGTTGTTGAGAACAGGACGAAGACACATGAGAGACGGAAGTATCAGAAAGCATAATTCTGTAATTAGCGAGTTTAATAACATACTTTTAAAAATTATAAGAGCCGGTCACGGTAGCCGAGCGGTCTAAGGCATGTACTGTCTTCGCTTGCTTGGAAACCGGGATCGTGGGTTCGAATCCCACTCAGGGTATGGATGTTTAGTTTGTGTGTGTGCGTTTTTCTGTGTTTGTGTACAGGTAGAGACCTTGCGACGAGCTGATCACCCGCCCAAGGAGTCCTACCGAATGTGTAAGATCTAGAAAAACCGAAGTGAACGGAGAAGTTCATGGAGGTAGGCCTAGGCCCACTGTGGCTGTAGTGCCAAGGAAAAAAATTATAAGAACTCATTAACTAACAGTTCCAATACAAAATCCCTCTATTCGGCACAGTCCTAGGCCAGTTCCATCCAACTGTCATCCTCATGATCTTCCTCATACCCAAATTGATAGTATCTCCCTGCCTGCTTCTTGGCCTTAAAAGCTGTATCTTCCAGCCCGTTTCACTCTCACACCCAAACCCTCTTACTCCCATACAGCTTCCTGCGCTAACCATTCTAGGAGATAAATGCTAACCTCGAAAAAGAAATTCAGATCATTTCTCTGTGTACGTACATCCTCGGCAGCCGAAACTCCAATTACGGACAAACATAAGGAAAAACCAATTAACAAATATACACACAAATAAAAGATAACATAGGGACACTTGTAGCCCTTAGACTAGAGTTTCTTACTCTATGTTTATAAAGTACCCCCTTTGAAGTGGGGGCATGCGATAGCATATTTGGTTGAGGCACTATGCTACAAGCAGGAACCTCGTAGGTCCGAGTCTCGATGAGGTGGATATTTTTATATTTATCTAATCCTTCATGCCGCACTATGGCCCTAGGGATCACTAGCCTCTAACAATATGAGTACCAGGAACCTTCCTGGGGGTAAAGGGCGGCCGGCGCGTAAGGCTGACGACCTCACCGCTGTCTGTGAGCCGACTGTCTAGAGAAAATGTGGGAGCCTCGATGTCTCACAACTCTATGGGTCTTCATGGCTTGTTACAGGGATAGATTTACCTCTACCTTGGCCCCCTTAAAGAAAGTGTTTGATGTACCCCATGTACTTGAAATTTTCAAACAATTTTTCTACCATTGTAAGACATTTGTTTAAACACTTTAAATCTTAACAGATTCTTTCAAAGAAATTTCTTGTAGGTAATAAACTTGTCAACCTACCTACGATTATGTAAAGGGATTTAAACCAAGAATTCGGACAATTCAGTTATGTTGACGTACCCTCTCGCCTACCTCTAATGGGCCTGTCTACAATTTAGACAATAACCAAAATCCAAAACATAATCATCCCATCAATTGTGCGGGAAGAAAAATATAATACATTCATATTACATAAAATTAATAATTAAGAAAATTTCATAAAATATAATTAAGATAAACAGTTTTAGACAAAAGACATGACAACATCGAAGTGCAAAAGCCATTCTATGACATTCCTGTATTCGAAATGGGCTCCTGTAGATTTCCTGTGTCCGGAAAATGTGGCATTGGTCTTCGCTGAGTGAAAGGCATCAACGGAGATGCCTACTTTTGGGTGATATGAACGTCTGTGGTAGGGTCGCTCTCTTCGCCTTGTACCGTGACACTTCCATCTGACTCAGAGGATAAGAAAACNCAAAAAGAATGTGTAAAACACCGCTCATTAGCGGTGCTCCTTGTGCAGTAGATAAAGTCTGGTATGATTTGTGGGAGAATACTTACAAACTAGGGACTTAAGATCTAAATAATAATACTACATTATACAAGAAATCTGTTTGGGAGATCATGTGGAAGATGTCTTCTCAGTCTGCGGAGAGGCGGGGGTGCAGAGAGTTGAGACACTTCTTGGTTAATGTGCATGTTGAGCCGTGATCTGTATTTCGAACTTAGTCGACTGATTTCTTCTTGAACTGTAGGTATTTGTAGATCGTGTCTGATGATGGCATTGGGGACATACCAAGGGGCGTCCGTTAGCAGACGCAGAGCTTTAGACTGAAATCGCTCAAAGATGGCAATGTTGGTGTTCGAAGCAGAGCCCCATAGTTGAATGCCATATGTCCACACAGGTTTGATGATGATTTTGTAAATGAGGAGCTTGTTGTTTAGAGTTAG
>NW_019736403.1:318805-341303 GCF_002891405.2 Cryptotermes secundus
CAAGGCCTTCAGAACATTCATTAGAGTGTATTCCCTATTCAGAAGTGAGCGATTGAGCGCTAACATTAAACTAACCCTCCATAAAGCTCTTATTAGATCCGTAATGACTTATGCTAGTCCCGCCTGGGAGTTTGCGGTAGACACTCATCTATTGAAATTGCAGCGCCTGCAAAACAAGGTTCTCCGCACGATTGGCAATTTTCCAAGGCGCACACCGGTCCGCGATTTGCACATGGCATTCAAAATCCATTACGTATATGATTACATAACAAAACTATGCAGGCAACAAGCAGAAGTCATACAAAATCATGAAAATGAGAATGTTCGCAACATCGGACAAGGCGAAGCCCGACACAGAAAGTAAAAGAGGCTTAAACTTGGCGGCGGTCAGGCATACGGCCGTTCAAGTGACTAGACTGCCGTGGTAGCGAATACTACTAGAAATAGGGCGTAATCTGCTGTGCTGAGCCTGGACTGACAGAGGCCTTGTATATATTGTACATAGAAATATGAATTAAGAATACATCTGTAAATATATGTAAATACTGATAATGGACTTATTAATACGCACTATGACTGACAAATGACAGACCCGACCTCTCGTCAGAGAGGGCGCCCCAAATGTACAGGACAGTAAATTTCATATAAGAAAAAGAAAAAAAATCTGGTCATGAGCCCCAGGCGGGGCTCGACACCAAGACAGACACACTGACGGACCGTCAGTCGCAATGTGACTTGGACTTTGACTGGAACTAAGGAGTATCTGGAATATTCCGAAGTATTTCAGAGTGTTTAAGTGGCAGCCACGGGAAGCTCGTCATGTGAAGACTTGGCGTGTGATTGGAAGACTTCACTTATGTGAAGACTTGGAGTGATCTGAAGTGAGAGTTTCTGTGTGGAGATCCGTTTCTAGGAGATGACCAGTGGAATACAGAGAATCCTAGTTAGTGTGCAACGGTGACCTGGAAAGTGTGTAATTAAGCGATAGCGCTCTATTTAAGTGTAATTAAGAGCGTGTATGTAACCAAGCTGTTAATAAATCCAATCATCCGAGCTAGAAACCATCATTTCGTCACGCGTACCCCCTACACGTGACCATATATAAGAAATGCTTCAAAACTGAATAGAATGACAGATGCTTCTAGAAAAAGATAAATTAAGAAATGATTTACTTCGAATGATACACTGGCATTCATGACATTCGCGTGGCAGGGAACCGTCGCACGCGGAGGTCTACACCGCCCAGAGAACTCCTGCAGCATGCGAGAGATAGATACACACTGATGACGGGTGGTTGCAGCCCACTGCTGACGAGTACAGTGACAGATGCATTTCACTGAAAGAAAATGAAAGAGTATAACATCTATAATTCATTCTCAGTATCTATGAAGTCGATGTAAACAAACGCGAGGCAGGTGTAGGACAACTGCGCCAGATGTGCCTTAATGTACTACTGATACAATGAAGAGACGCGTCGTGTGTACCGAGTGGAAGTGCTTTCCTGGCTTCTGAGCCAAAGAAATGCGAAAAATACTCTCAGATATTAAAATGTTTTATTTACGTACACTCCGGTGTCATTCACAATAGAGCATTGTCATGGATGTGGGGTCACCTGACTAATAATAACGGGGTCTGGATTGAATGATTGGATTTAGTGGCACTTCTATTACAATTATAACCGTTTATAATAGCTCAAAATAAAAAAAAAACTATATAAGACTAGCTCCATTCCTTGCTAGACTACGAGTGTCTTCTCTTCTACTGTGATTGACTTTGTTCTGATTTACGAATCGGTCACGTCTTCAGCTTCCGCTGTCAGCCGGTTAACACTCCACAGCTGAACACGCAACTCAGTTCAACTATTGAACTCTCTTACGAATGACGAAGGACGAATGACAACTCACTTGCGAATCACTAGGGGCGAATGATAACTCACTTGCGAATCACTAGGGGCGAATGACAACTCACTTGCGAATCACTAGGGGCGAATGACGAGCGAAGAATGAATGACTCCGAATCAAGTCAAGTCACATAGCAACTGACGGGCGGTCGGTCAGTCAGTCAGACAGTTTCGGTGTCGAGCTCAATCTGGGGCTTATGGCCAGACATTTATTATTGTTTGACAGTTCCGGTCTTCTTATTGCGGGGCGCCCTCTCTGACGAGATGACTGGTCATGATTCCGAATCAAAGTCAAAGTCCAAGTCACATTGCGACTGACGGTCGGTCAGTCAGTCAGTCTTGGTGTCGAGCCGCATCTGGGGCCCATGACCAGATATTTATTACTGTTTGACATTTACGGTCTTGTTTTTGTGGGGCGCCCTCTCTGACGAGAGAACGGGTCTGTCTTTTGTACATGCTGCTGGCCCCTGCCAGCACAGTCTTTCTCGGGTCCGAGTCCCTTGGAACTCGCTACCATATTTTACTGTCTCAGACTCATTTTCGTTGCCTTCTACGGCTCGCAGGGTAACGGTGGAGGTTTTCGACCCCGCATCCACACGGTTAACTCCGAATCAATTACGTGCCCCCTTTTATAACTTGGGGTAGTCACCACCCCCAACAATTCCTCTATTATTCTGTGCTTATCCGTTGCTGCAGAAAATTGCGTTAGTTTCGTAGCAACGGTTTGGTTTCCACAAACTTATCCGTTGTTGCGGAAACGTGCCTAGCGAGCCGTTGCCTATCAAAGAACTATTCCGGCTTTCAGGCGTCATGTCACAGTAGTGTACATAAAGCTATGCTTTTGCACAGAGTGGGGGACACGCCATCATCTTGCAGCATGACAGCGCTCACGCACACTTTGCGGTAAAATTGTGCAGTAATCACCGGGTGCCCAGTTTCCGAATAAGTGAATGGGTAGAGCATAATGATTTCTTGGTCTGTGCTTCAACTGATCTCATTCCAGTAGACTACTGCAGGTGTTCTGAAAAGGACACAGCAGACATCTCAGAAGGACGTCCCTTCAACAATTGAAAGAAGTAACATCTTAAGTTACTGTTACAGCTTAAGCGGCCTCCGTAGTCTAGAGGTAACGTTCCCACCTCATGACTCGTGGTACGCGGGTTCAAACCCGGCGGAGGTCGTGGAATTTTTAGGGGCGCCAAGCCAGTAGAGGCCGAACTCGCTGGCTCGGTCGGGACTGATGGTACGCACCAATATCGGTAGGGTATAGAGACTGGTAGAATATCACAGAGGGAAGCACAATGGACGAAGACTGGTCTAAGTGCATGGGGAAACCCACCCTCTCCAATAACTAACTAACTAACTAACTAACTACTGTTATACTTTCTCAAATTTGGAGCGAATATATAACAACCGAATTTCAGGTTGGTCTAGCCAAAATCAGAAAGAGTTAGTATAAAATAATACAACTAAAACAGAAAATTCCTATTGATATGTCAGTGAAAACTTATTTTGTAGCTGTTCTACCATATAAAGCATTGAATGAATATTTCAAATTTTAATATCGATATGCTTCCATGGAAACCCTGTACTTTTAATTATGGATTAAGAGGACATTTTATGAATATTAAAGTTTGCTGACTTTTTGAAAGCTTTTTGAAACAATATCTTGAGTGTAGATATTTTAAATATCCATGCCTGGAAGGAACAGTTCTCAATTATAAGCCTGAACACTAGGTCCTCAGAATAGACCAAAGCAAATCAGAACTGCAACAGTATCAGTAATAAACCCAAGACACAAGAGCCAACATCGACTGCGCGTTCCGAAGTTTGGGGGATGTAACGAAGAAATACCCATCCCTATGTTTAATTAATTTCCTTTATCACAATTAGCATAAGTATTTCTTAATCTGAACTTACTTTTTGGATCTTAGACAAAAGAATTAGTTTACATATATTAAACTGGAATGAATGCCAAAGTTGGTTGTAGTTTCAGCACGTCGTAACTTATTAAGAAATTAATGATTTAGAAATGAGTTTTCTCTCTCTTGTAAGGATTAAACACAGGATATGGGGCAACTTTGAGATGTTACTGAAAATACCACAAGACTCGCTGAGGCAGAGACTAATACTTCTCATCACAAACAGCTCACGCCAATAATTCCGCGTTAGTTTAAAACGATATATTTCTCATCTTCCGAGACGATTCAGTTCGGATGTAAGCAGTGTACCAAAAAGCAATGCATTTCAGTAACGCAGGTGCTACATTGCAAAGCACCACTTAGACACAAGTTCCGGCCATCGACTTGAATATCACCTGAAAGTTAGCCCGCATTTTTTCTGAGTTACCTTGCGGTCATGAAGCCCATCCGTCTGGTTATTTTGCAGCCAAGTTAATGCCACTATGAACGGAAAATTAATTATCTCATAATTAAACTTGAGTCGAAATGGCCAGTAGAACAGTATCGTTAGTAGCGCAGATATGGCCGGTCTCGGTAGCCGAGCGGGCTAAGGCATGTACTGTCTTCGCACGCTCTGAAGCCGGGATCGTGGGTTCCAATCCCATACAAGCCATGGATGTTTGGTATGTATATGTGTGTGCTGTCCTGTGTTTAGGTAGAGGCCTTGAGACCAGCTGATCACTCTTCCAAGGAGTCCTACCTTCTGTAAATGACCAAAATGAAAAAAAAAAAACTTCGACATAGTAAGGTATAAGAGGAATGCATTCAGTAAGTAAGTAAGCGTAGACATGGTAGCACAGCTACTATTTGCATAAGGAAAATATTTCAACAAATTGAAATGGATATCATTTATTTCTGTGCAATTTCACCGCCAAGTATCTCCACTGAAAGAACATTTTATTTCGGCAACAAAGTTAGGCAGCGCCACAAACAATCAAAATTTCTCCTTCAACGGAAACGGCCCCAAATTCTAGAATTTGTAACAAAAACGAAATTATATCTGTTACAGTGTAGTTACATTCTTTGCTTTGAGAAACATATTTACTTTGTTCAATTCTATAACAAGAAACCTGAAAGTAAGCCAAAAGTAACTCGCTAAACGGTCAGAGACTCGAAGTTGTGATCCCCAAGAAACATCGATCCAGCACAACGAAGCTCAAAATGTCTTGTTCTAGACAGTAGTCGCATCTGTATAACAGGGCAGCGCTGTGTGTGGACGCGAGGAGTTGGGAGCGAACTGGTCGCGAGGTTCTGATATAGTTCAGAGACACTTAAGACAGAGAGGCGTTGTGCTGACGGGAAGTGCCTGCCTTTGGCGAAGTCAGCGACTGCTGGTCACTGTTCCTTGCAAGAAGCGCGGCTGACTAGGAATATCCAGATGTGGAAGCTAAGTGACGGCTTTCCTGGCTACAAATGCGAGTATATTAGTGACTTTCTCTATTCTTCAAATTGAACTTCTCGCTCCTTCTCTTATACACACTCTCTCTCTTATGCTGTCGAAATTATTTCAATTGAGCCTTCTGACACGAGAAAGAGTCAGGCCGGTGAGCGGGCAATACGACAGGCCCGGACTGACAACTGACTGCTCGTCTGACTACTTAAATAACGGTTATATTTCTTAGTTGACCGACTGACTTATTGTCATCTGATTTCGTGGCTGACTTGTAATCTTGTAGTGCTGAATCCTGCTTGTGGTGCTCACAATAAAAACGGAGGGGTTACCATTACATAAATATATTTACACGTATTAATCAATTCACAACATATTTCGATCCAGACAGGATATCATCAGGTGATTCTTGAGGAAGACTGGTCGTCGCCCGCAGAGGGACGAGCCACCGTGCAAAAGTGGCACGGAAAACACAAACCGACCGGAAAGTGTCCCGCCGTGCAGCAGTGGCACGACGCAGGAGAGATGCCTTCAAGAAGGAAACAACTAAGGGAACCTTCGGATCCCGGAGAAAGAAATTGGCCGTCACCAATTGTCTACACCGTCTCTACAAGCAGCCTTATGACGAGTCTCAACCATTGCGGGATGACCGCAGCAATGAAAAGGAACCGGCAGTGGGCACTGTTGCGTCACTGTCTCGCACCAGCAAGTGGCGGGAAGACCAGGAGGAACGACGACTTTTGTGAGTGCAGGCCACACTGTTACGTCGATAAAGGGAACTTCTCAAGAAAGATATGATCAAGGATTGGACACTATGGAGGGATCGACTCCCTCCGAAACGGAAAAGAAAACAACGGATAAAGGAGGAACCGGTAACATAGAAGTACCGGCCTCCCCAGCGAGAGTGAATGTGCGATGGATGAAAGTGAGGAGTGAATGTGATACAACGGATCGACGAACGCTGGACCATGGACGTGTTCGGGACGAACAATCCTAAGAAATGAGCGGAGGATGTAACGGTCGGAGAATAGTCGCTGCGAGGAGTAGCCGAAACAACAGGAGACGCAGCAAGAACAGCCTTGGAAGAAAAGGAACGGGGATGTACCGTTAGGCTGTTCGGGCCGAACAACCTTTAGAAGGAAGCAGTGTGACGTATTTGCGCTATGCAGGACACCCTCCAGCGGTGACGTAACGGCATCGGAGCAACTGTCGCTGCTACGGTAACAGGCCAGTCAACACTCCGTCCCCCTCCCCCGCGGTGACGTAACAGGGTACACCGAGGTTACTACGCAGCTATAAACAACTCTCGGCAGCGTTCCCCAGCAACGCCTGTAAACACGGCGTTTATGCAACAGTGAAGCGATGTGGGTTTTCCGCTGTCCGACTGAGGGTTTATAAGAGTAACTAGATAGAGAGTAAGCAGTCGAGTTGCAGTCTAGCATTCGCCGGAGTGAGTTGAATTCCATTGTTATGGAGTTAATGGCAGCAGTAAGTGTGATACTGCAGATGGCAGTAATTGGCAAACTGTGAATTGTATAAGTGTAAGACCGAGTGGAATAAATTCGCTATATTCAATACGGCGTGAAGTTATTTGTCATGTGACATACCCAACACGTGACAATATATATATATATTAGTGACTATAGACGGGGTTTGGATTGAATGATTGGATTTATTGACGCCCTCTTTACAGTAACTCCTAATTACAATCAATTACAACAGCTCACAATCAATGGCTGCTTACGACTCGCTCCATTCCTTGCTGGACTACGACTGTCTTCTCTTCTGCTGTGACTGACTTTGTTCCGAAGTGAATCGGTCACTTCTTCAGCTTCTGCTGTCCACTGGTTAGCATTCCACAGCTGAACACTAAACTCCACTACTGAACTGCCAGAACTCTCTTACGAAAATGATTCACGACTGCCAGAGCCAGAGCCAGAGTCAGAGTCAGAGTTACTTCACGACTGGCGCTTCGACTTGGCGACAAGCTCCTTGAGACTCTGGCCCAGATTTCTTTTTCCCAAATGAATATTTGCGGTCACAGTCTTCATGTAAGATCCTCTCTGACGAGAGGATGGGTCTGTCGTTTATAATTGCAGCTAGACCTTACCAGTGCAGTCATTCTCGGGTGCAAGTACCGTGAGATTCATGACCACATTTTACTGAATTCGATTCGGGACTCCCACAACCTGGAGGGCCAGGTTCCCGTATTTATACCCCCCAGGAACAGGGTGGCCCAGTTATAGCCCCAGGCAATGGATTCCCTTTCCGTCGCCTTTTATGACTCTCGGGGCTTCGATGGAGACATTGGATACGGGATAAGACGGGATAAGTCGCAAAAGGAAAACAAAGGGGAACGGAGAGAGAAGAGTTTCATTCTGAAACAAAAGCATTTTAGTGTGAACAGCATGGAAACATACTGACTTCCGATGTAGTACAGTGCAACAGTTCCAAGAAGTGAAGAACTGCCTGAAGATAGCCAAGTTGGGCCGAAACATGTAGCAATTGGTGTGATTTTAAATTAAGGAGAAATTGTGAAGTTGCATTAAAGACGGAGGTGAAGGAGCGAGTGATACACAAGAATTAAGAAACGTGCAAAAATTGCATATAGATAACAAAAATGTACCCACCTCTAGCACAAAATTCCCATATTCACATCGATATAACTTCCTAGAAATATTAACGTGTATTATTTATTAATTTATCTGTTTCAGTATCTCTCCTGAGATTCATGGTTGCATAGAAACTTCGAGTAAACATGTACTTTCAAGAAGAATCCTTTCTTCTGGGACATAACGCAGCGTAGTCCGATGAAATTCAACCGAGGGTTTGGAGGAACATATTGGGTTGGTAAGAGTAAGCCAAGCAAGAAACGAGCGTGAAGCAGGGCGCATGGGGGGAAGCACAGACTCGTGAAGGCTAGGACGTAAATGGCAAGCAAACAAGTCTGCATGAGGTTCGCTCTGTCTGCTGCCTGCTATATGCTGGTGGTTTCTTGCTTGGCTAATTCTTCCACCCTTGGGGACAATGTTCCTCCGAAATAACACTTAATTTTCATCGGGCTGCACGGCGTAATATCCTAGAAGACAGACCTCTTCATAACCACCGCTGTCAGAGCCTCGAATCCCACATGAAATTTCACGGCTGTAAAGAAGAGATTTATTCTGAAGTTCTCTCAAAAACCTGTTACTTTCTTGGAAAGCGAACAGTTACTATGACAACAAGCTCGTATGAACTGACGGCTCTTCAAGCAAACTCATAACTTCTATTCAGGGAGCACACGAACCCGTCCACGCGTGTGATTTCTTGCATCGATTGGTCGCTTACAGGATCGCCTGAAGTCCGGAAGTTAAGAACCTTACATACTCTCTGTAATGGACTTCATAAAATTGCACGCTTATGAGGCGGACTTCTCGAGTGAACACTGTGGAACGAAAAACATGTACAGTTCGGGCTCGAACATATGCAGGAGTTTATAAACAAATCACAACAGATCAGAGATCCAAAACACAAAATACTGAAGATGTAAATGTATTTACATGCCACTTGTCAACTTAGTTTTCCAAAGTAAATGTATTTCACGCGGTGTACGATCTGTGATCTATGTACATGGCCTACGCCTACAAAAAAAAACTTTCAAAAGCTGATATAAATGACGTTTATTGCCACATCGCATGCCCTCACAGCAGCTATTTTGGTCCCGTTGACAGGAAAACATAAAAAATAACACGATAGAGTGGTCTCATGTGTCACGCTATTCATAGCCGGGAACTAGCGTCTATTGATAACCATATTTAAATCAGGAGACGGGCAGGGAGGAGAAGGAGCATGCACAAGTAGCAGACAAACGAAGTGTGACATTCACGGAGCTTCACACGTTCTGGATGATACTGAGAACTGAAGTCCAAATGGTTGCGATAAATTTTAAGATTTATGAACTCAACAACAAAAAAAACAATAACTCATTTCATAAAATAGAGAGCTTGCCAACACCATTAGGATATCACAGACAGCCAATAACATGCGTAATAAATACAAAAAATATACAAGACAAACAACAAAGCAAGTAGAATTACACAAAGGAAAATATATCCTCCAGTAAAATCTATTCCTATGAAAAACTTAAAAAAGAAAACTGGCATGTACTATTAGCAGTGTTCTCATATCTGACTGAAGGACTGGAACACATGTTGTTGTTTACAGAGAAAAGAAAAGTCTCCAACAATAAGAATTAGAAAGTACACGGATATAAAGTGTTTACGAGGTATGTTAAAAGTATTGTTGGCATTTTCTCAAGTTTTCTCTACATAAGGTCTCTCTAATTTTACTATCTTGACCACATTAAAAATAAAAAATTCCCAACGCAATTCTCCACCCGTGCAGTTGTTGTCGGATAACATTACAATTTGAGTTAAGGCAAGAACATAAATTGAAAGAGTTTTAAAATACAGTATGCGCCAAATATACAGTACTGAAAACGTCCTGGTGATACAACTGTCTATTCATGTGAAGGCCCCTTGCACGGCAGAACCTTCTCAAATCCTGCAGAAATGGTCCGATCACCATGTCCCTGTAGCGTTCTTGGGTGACGGTAAGAGCACTGCCTTCCTCATCCTCAATGAAACACGAGCCTAATATACCGTGTGCTCAGACGGCACACCATAGCGTCACAAGTGGACTATGTAGCGGTTTCTGGACGATAACATCTGGCCGCTCGAAACCAAGGAAGCGTGTTGTCTAGCGACCACTTCCATATGAGCGGAAATAATACTCAACTATGAACACTTTTTCCTCCGTCGAGAGACCCATTTCGAACAACAACTGCAAAACAAATTTTCCTTTAGATCTTTACATTACTGGGAACACGTGCGGTTGGAGCTATGCCCCGTCGAAAAACGCACATGCGCTCGTTTCAGTACTGAATACTTTGGCGCATACTGTAGTTTTCTTTTTAATGTTGTTGGGGAATAATAAACAGGACGAAAAAAACAAATAACGGAAACAAATTCACGATGAGAAACTATTACAGAAACAGCTGGCGCACAAGATATTCCACTCAGTTTGGGGTTGACCAAAAGTGAACTACAGTGTATTCGGATATTCTGCAATACTATATCAAGTGCCGAAGTTACGAAGCATCAAACTACATACAATATGAAGACCGAATGGTAAATGTGAAAGAATATACGTAAAAGTAAGCGATCGCGGCGAGAGTTGAAACTCAGGCCCTCCAGACACGTTACTATCAGGGACGCAGATCGTCTGCAGCTCGTCACGTGCAGAGCCATCTGTCTTGCATCCCATCAAGTTAACAAGCATACATCAAGGCCACTCCTCTGCCACTTGAATGCAGATGAGCACGGCACGATCTGTGCTCAAAGTTTCAGCAACCTAACCAGGTTAGCTTCTTGTTAAGATGCTTGGTCCTGACTCTGTACGTGAAGACGGTTGTTGTTACTGCTGCTTCTCATTCTCCTTTAATATACAAGCGCCGAAGTTCTCGTACCACTAAACCAGGAATCGATATACTGACATTCGGCTTCTGTTCCCTTCCTCCTTGTCAGTTCATACTTGCACCTATCACATGCAGACACACGTGCCTTTCATCTCTCTGTCTATGTGTCTCCCATAAAGCCTACTTATCATTTTTACTTGCTTCTGCACCTCTGACATACATATAAACTATGGTATATCTATTGTCTGGGGCACACGTTAGCGTAGCTGGTTGAGGCACTATGCTACAGGCAGGAAGGCGACCTTCGAGTCCCGATGAGGTGGAATTTTTCAATTTACCTAATCCTTCCAGCCGCACTATGGTCCTGGGGTCGACTCAGCCTCTAATAGAAATGAGTACCAGAAACCTTCCTGGGGTAAAAGGCGGCCCTGACAATCTTACCGCCATCTGTGAGCTCATTGTCTAGATAATGTGGGAGCCTCGACGTCTCACAACCATATGGGCCTCCATGGCCTGTTACAGGCACAGTTTTATCTTTATATCAGCTGTCTACGTTCCACACATGAGTATCTATTTTTTTTAATTCGCTTAGTGGGGAGTGGAGTCAAACTGGGTCCACTCAGCACGGCGGCCACTGATTGGCCTATTGTAGCCTGCCCAGGGTGATTATGATGATGGAGAATTTGGTGGAATGAAGATTGGCAGGGGAAACCGAAGTACTCGAAGAAAACCCGCCTCAGCCCCATTTTGTCCACCACAAATCCCACTTGACCAGACCATGGATCGAACCCGGACCGCCGCGGTGGGAAGTCAGCGACTAACCTCTTGAGCGATGGCGCGGCCATACACATGAGTATCTACCTTTCATCTTAAATACTCCTCGCCAGACGTTATTAAAAAAGGTAAATATATCCCTGTGCGTAACTAATTTAGCACTACGGCATGAAGACATATGTCTGAGTGTAGGTATAGGTCCATATTTTCTTTACCTTGTCACTAGCTTGTCAGTGGTCAGCGTCACGACCCTCCCGCTTTACCCCCAGGGGAAGAGTCCCGGCACCTATTGAATAGGAGGCTGGGTGGGCCCCAGAGCCGGTCTGGATGACGTGGAGAAGAGAAAATTCTTGACTCTACCGGGACTCGAACTCTGACCCTTTCTTTCTGTCGTCCAGCCCAAAGCCAGTCGTTATACCGAATGCTCTATTCCGGTTCCTCGCCAAACATTATTAGGGTTATCAAATGAAAAATTATGTTTGGGCATGTAGCACGCATGTGAATGATGAAAAATACAGTTTGATATGAAAACCTGAAGGAAAGAAACCACTTGGAAGAACACAGGCGGAAATGGGAAGATACTATTAAAACGAATCTTAAAGAAGCAGGATGGTAAGTTGTGGACTAAATTTGTACGGCTCAGAAAAGGGACCAGTGACTTTATAATAATAAAATTTTAGGTTCCATAAACTGCTCAAAATTTCTTAACTAGGTGACCAGTTATTAGCTTCTCAAGATGGAATCTGTTCCATTGACTAAGGAAGTTAATTACATAATGCTCCTCCACCTACCTATATACTTGCTATACACGTATATCTTCATAATTATTATGTACCTACATATTAACTATGCACCACCTACATAAAATCGGACTATCGAAATACCTACCATCTTTTATCTACTTACGCATGTACCCCTCATCTACCTGCCTATCTACCTCTCACGCAATTATCGCTAGTATTTTTCTTTCTCCACGCACGTTTCGGAGTTAGCGAATATTCATTGGACTCTCGCTTTTACACCTCCAAGTACAATTATTATCACGTTCAGTATCACAATTCTTCTTGCACCGTTAATCTCACTGTCGTCTTACCTCTCAGCTGTTCTCGGAAGCTGCTACACTTCAACTGTCAACTAACTGAAAAAGTCAGAGTCAAGAGTTCCTTTACGACTGGCGGTTTACTGCCAATCAGTTCGTCTTGGCGTCAGCCCCTTGAGGCCCACGACCACAGATTTTTTTCCTCAACTGAATTCTTGCGGTAATAGTGCTTATGTAACATCCTCGCTGACGAGAAGATGGATTTGTCTCTTATGAATACACTTGACCTTTCGTCAAGTGTACAGGGTTACTACAAATGATTCATTCCATTTCAAAACATTATATTTTCCAAAGTATTATACATACAAGTATGACTGATACATGAAAAGAACGGCAATAAGTGCAGTGCCTCACAAAATCGTGACGAAGCTGGAAAAGAGTTTGTTTGTGTTGGAATATGCGAGATGTTCGCCTGTTATTGCAGTACAGCGTGCATTCAGAGCAGAGCACAGAAAAAAAGAACCACATGTAAACAGAGCATTCAGCGGTGGTATCGGCAGTTTAAGGATACTGGTTGTCTGTGGTCACGGAAAAACACGGGGCGACCAATATAGTGTTTCAAATGGAATTAATCATTTTTAGTAACCCTCTATATTTCGCACATATAACTTATCGAAAAATCTTACTTTTTCACTACACACAAGTCTTCTGTCTGTATAGCTTTTACAGAGCAGATCATGCCTACCTTACATATCTTATGCTACAACGACAACTTAGTCATTTGAACGGTCGTAAGCTTGACCACGGCCAAGTTTAAGCCTCTTATATGTTCTGTGTCTGGCTTCACCTTGTCCTATATCGCGAACATGTTCATTCTCATAATTTTGTATGACTTCTGCTTGTCGTCTGCACAATTTTGTTATATAATCGTGTACATATGGAAATTTGAAAGCTGTGTGCAAGTTGCGGACTGGTGCACCTTAGAAAATTTCCAATTGTGCGCAAAACCTTGTTTTGCAGGCGCTGAAATTTTAGGAGGTAGGTGTCTGCCGCTAATTCAGAGGAGGGCAAACTAAGTCATTACTGATCTGATCAGTGCCTTATAGAGGGTTAGTTGATGTTTGCATTTAATCGCTCACTTCTAAATAGGGAGTAGATTCTAAAAAATGTTCTGAAGGCCTTGCCTTCAATCATTTCTATGTGAAGTCTCCACGTAATCCTCTTATCGAAGATTACACATAGGTATTTTGCATGATTGACGAAGGAGACATTCTGCCCATTCAATGTAAGCTGAGTCTGAGGGGGCCTAAGTCTATGAGAGAAGTAGATTGCCTGGGTTTTATCTTCATTGAGTTTTATGTTCCAGCTCTGACACCACGTCTCAATAGCATTGAGACCTCGCTGCAGCTTTCTGAGAACATAACCCTCTTTGCGGTCTGTCGCATATATACAGGTGTCGTCAGCAAAGAGACCTAGATAGACACAGGTGTTTGGGGCGTATCGTTTATATATTGACTGTACAGTGTGTGGGGGGGGGGAGAACAGAACCTTGTGGCACTCCTGCTTGTATTTCCCTTGGTGTAGACATTTCACCTTCGACTGAAACTCTGAATTTTCTCTGAGAAAGGAAAGAGCTAATATGCCTGGTTAGACTTATCGAAAATTGTAATGTAGATAATTTATATAGCAAGTCAATGTGCCATGTCGTATCAAAGGCTTTTTCAATATCCAAGAATACAGCAGCTGTAGACATGTCATTGTTGAAATTTAAGGTTACGTGACCCGTAACCCTCATACATTGTGTCGTGCTATGACTGGCACGGAAACCAAACTGGCTTGCATTAATCAGGCCGTTTTCTACAACGTGCCTTTGGACTATATTCAGAATAACTTTTCGAATAGCTTTCCTGTTGTAGACAAGAGGCTAATCGGGCGTAAATTTTGGGTCCTTACCGGGTTTCGGTAACGTTATGACCTTTGCTTCCTTCCAAGGCTTTGGAAAATGGGACAGTCGAAGGCAGTCAGTCCTGGCATCGGGCCCCGCTGAGACCCATGGCCATATTTTGGCTTAGTGTCTAGACCTTTGCTTTTTCTTCTTCGTTGGTCCTCCTTAGTGATAAAAAGGAGGGTTTGTCTTTTTTTTATTGGTGTTCACTTTCTACACCTCATTCCACATGAAGTTACATCATACTCACAGGAGTTAATATGTATATACCAACGGACCGTTGCCTAGGAATAACCGTTGCAACGAATGTTCGTTATCGCGGAAATGCATTATTTCCGCTGCTTCAACAATTCGTTGCCACGGTTATCAGCGGTCTGTTGGTATTCGATTTGTCGCTGTGGGAACTGAACAATTTCCATTGTAGCCGTTACGCAGCGATGGACGATATATAACACGTATACGAGGTATGACAATAAAGTTCGCGAACTCGCCACCGTGTGCTTGCCGTGGCAGCAGTGGACAAAAATCTTAATATTGTTTGCTGTCTTTGACATATCAGCGTTTTACATCAGTGTTGTTGTTGATCTATGGAAGACTCTTTCTGAGCATCGTCTATTATTGTCTGAGCGTGTTTTGGTGTCATGCATCACGAAAATGCAACTGCACACACGGCACTGTCTGTGAGCGCGTTTTTAGCTAGCAAACAAATACCTGTGCTGGAACACCCTCCATATTCATCGGATGTAGCCCCCAGATACATTTTTCTGTTCCCAAAGATGACGGCAGCACTGAAGGCCATTTCACAAAACCAGTTCCAAAATTGTATTGAAGGGTACACTAGGCGCTGGCATCGATATATAGCTTCTCTTGGGAGTACTTCGAAGGCAACCACAGTGACATTTAGCAATCACGTATGTAATATGATATGAAAGCGGCCTCCGTAGTCTAGAGGTAACGTTCCCACCTCATGACTCGTGGTACGCGGGTTCAAACCCGGCGGAGGTCGTCGAATTTTTAAGGGCGGAAAAATTCAGGGAACAAGTCCTCCGGGAGGGACCTTAAGCCGCGAGTCCCGTGTCGTAGCTTTACGGCACGTAAAAGAACCTCATATCTCCTAAGGAGATCACTGAGCCAAATTCAAGGACGTTTCCCGCCAAACAAATAGTCTCTAACTCCTCTGATAGATGGGGGATAGATACCGCCAAGCTAGTGGAGGCTGAACTCGCTGGCTCGGTCGGGACTGATGGTACGCACCAATATCGGTAGGATATAGAGACTGGTAGAATATCATAGATAGAAGCACAATGGACCAATACTGGTCTAAGTGCATGGGGAAACCCACCCTCTCCAATAACTAACTAACTAACCAATATGATATGATGCAAAGAAATTGATGTTTTAGCAGATATTAAGACGTCTTTAGACTATTCAAGGAGAACCGTGTGAACATTATATTCAAAGTTGCAGGCTTACTTAATACTGTCATATGGATGAGTGACTACAGACGGGGTCTGAGTTAGTGACTCAATTTTTTGACAGTTTATATATTCACGACTCTTGACTACACATTAAAGTTCAGTGACAGACACAGACGATTGTCCTCAGTCTATTACAGTCTCCCCTAACCGTTTCCTGGCAACGGATTTTAACACAGGAACTATTAGCGTCTCGCTGAATTACACACTCTATGTATCACACATAACATCTTCCCTTCAACTGAGCACTCTTGTAACCAACTCGCGGCCATTTCACACTAACTTCCCAGTCATCAATTCACTTCCAGACTATCGGCTAAACTCAAAATTCAGCAAGTCTTGGTGTCGAGTCCCATCTGGGGCTCATGACCAGATATTTATTACTGTTTGACAGTTACGATCTTGTTCTTGTGGGGCGCCCTCTGACGAGAGGCCGGGCCTGTCTTTTGTATATGCTGTCGGCCCTTTCCAGCACAATCTTCTCGGGTCCGAGTCCCTTGAGACTGGCGACCATATTTTACTGTCTCAGATTTGCCAATTCCCTTTTCATCGCCTCCTACGACTCGCAGGGTGTCAGCCAACTCTAATCCTCGTCTCGCTATAACCTCTTGACACGTACCACACAGAAAACACCATTCCTCTGTTGCCATGCAATTGTTGCTTTCGTGTAAGTTGCTGCAGGAAGGTGTTTACCGAGCAATTGCCTAGTAACGGTTCTGGTATATCTGCCCATCTCGCTGTCGTTGCATAGCAACGGCTCTATAAGCTATAATATTAGTATCATATCCGTGAAATCTGTAACAGCCTGGGGTTTTGAGAATGTAGAAGTGCCAAGCACATACGTTGAAACTGTTGTGTATTCCGGCACGAATTACACTTTCCTGAACTTGTATGCGCAAACGAAATGAGGATATAATTATGTAGCATGAACAAATATATACCGGTAATAAAGAATGACGTGGAGCATTTATAGTAAGTATATCTCATTCATCAGCTTTACGAGTATTAGTGACACGGTAAAGTAATTAGTTTAATGGGCGAGCTATTGGGGGGAGAAAACAAGTTGAAATATTAGGTTATTACAGGAGATGGACTTAAAATATTGTCACGTGTATCAGAGACTACGGACGGGCTTGGATTGATGAACAGATTTATTGGATACTCACAAGTCGTAACTACAAATAATTATAACATTATAAAATTACTGTAATTATAGCATACAAAACAAATTCTTCTTTTATCTGCTTGCTAGTCGTTGCTTGGTAACGAATCTTAGCGGTTAACACTTCACGGCTGAATTCCGAGCTCTTTCACGAATGAACTGAGTGAGCCCTATGTTACTACCGACGGTCAGTCTGCCACTCTGTCTTGGAATAAAGCACCCATCTGGGGCTTACGACCAGATTTTTACTACTGTCAGACAGTTACGGTTTCTTGATGCTGGGCGCTCTCTCTGACGAGAGGACGGGTATGTCGTTCACAATTGCTGCTGGCCTTCACCAGCACAGTCATTCTCGGATCAGAGTCTCCTGGGACTCCCGACCATATTTTACTCCCTGATTCGAGACTGCCCTTTTCGTCGCCTCCTACGACTCGCAGGGTCACGGTGAAGGTATTCGCCCTCGCCTCCACACGGGTTCATTTGGAGCCTGAAGTCAAAGTCAAAGTCACATTGTGACTGACGGCCAGTCAGTCAATCTTGGTATCCAGCCCAATCTGGCGCTCATGACCAGATGTTTATTACTGTTTGACAGTTTAGGTCTCGTTATTGTGGGGCGCTTAGTAACGGGTCTTTACGCCATATTATAAAAAACTGTCCGTGATTCTGTCTGGGTGTGACACTTGGTCTCAGACATTAAGGGAGGAACATAAACTGAGGGTGTTTGAGAACAGGGTGTTGAGGAGAATATTTGGACCGCAAATGTATGAAGTGGAGGGAAGTTAGAGAAAACTACACAGTGATGAACTTCGTAACTTGTACTCTTCGCCAATTATAATTAGTGATCAAGTCGAGGAGATGATTGGCAGGGCACGTAGCACATATTGAGGCGAAGAGGAATGCATATAGCGTGTAGGTGAGAAAGCCAGAAGAATAAAGACAATTAGGAACATCTAGAGGCAGATGGGTGGATAATATTCAAATGGATCTTAGATACGTAGGTACGTAAATAGGTTGGGCTGATATGATCTGCATTGATCTGGCTGCGTTTGGAGATCAGTGGAAGGCTCTTGTGAACACGGGAAATAGATTATGCGTTCGACAGTGTTTGAAATTCTTGAGTGTCTGAGCGACTGGCAGCCTCTCAGAAAGTTCTCAGCTGAAGTGAGTCAGATCTAAACTACACTGTAACAAAGTAAAACAAAAGGGAAAATGCGGCTTGTTTCTGGTATGAATTTAACACTCTCAATCTCCGCTATATGCCGCCACTGTAGCTGCTTATATCGTGCCGTTCTTCGTGTTTGTCCTTCGGAAACAATTGGTAACTATGACCACATAACATCACTGCCACCAAGTCTCGTAGGAAGTTGTCCTTCTGGATGTGCAATGTACAACAAATATTTTCATTGACAAGAAACCTCAAAAGCCATACGATTGCTTATCACTTCTAAGCACCAAGCACGACAAGTTCAAATTTTGTTAATCTTCTCACCCACGACAACCGGATTGTTGAGACAAATCTCCTGGGCTCCCGTGTTCCGGTAGTCAAAGGTGCAAATGTGCCTGTCCGTGTATCGGTGGACCTCACAGAACAAGCCACCGCAGCGGCACTCGAATGCAGTTAGGGCAAGCTTCTTTCGGCACAGTGCACAGCGTTTCTTCATTTTCTTCCTTTGGCAATCGGAGCTTTTCCCATCAAATTTACTGCCGTCAACTCTACTGTTCACAGAACTTTCAGCCTTGCTGTCTCTTTCCCCATCTCCAGCAGCGTAGCCACACACTCCACGTGACAGATATGGTATTCCAGCATTCTTACCATTGGAACTCTCTTTAACCATGTTGTCTTGTTCTGAATTAATTTTGTTTTCACTCTGAATTAATTCAAAGTTACATTGCAACTGACGGTCTCTGAATTAATTCACAAATGAACTCTCTTTTATAACTTAGGGGGAACCGAATAGAGACCACCATCTCGAAAAGCTGGTTGTCATTCTATTCGCTGCAACTGCAATGTCTGTCAAATCTTCGTTGTTATGAGATCGCGTTTTAGTGAGCCGTTGACTAGCAATGGAATTTTCGCTCTCGCTCCACTATTCCGGCTTTCATGATGTCCTTACCGAATCGTTGCCTAGCAAATGGACTTCTGTTTCTGTTTGTTGCTATTTCAGTTTTCGGGCGGTGATTACCGAACCGTTGTCTAGCAGTGGTCATATTCGACACAATAGTATGATGGTTATATGTAGTTATATGCGCAACGGCTACAATGGGAACGCACACTTCCGCGACAACGAATACATGGACGTTATTGAGTTCCCATAGCGACAAACGCAATAGCAACAGCCGTGGCAATGAATTGTTGAAACAGCGGGAAAAATGCACTTCCGCGGTAATGAGCATATAACAGGTGAAAGCGAACCCTGGGAGAAGGTGGTCTCGACCAGGTTATAAAATAACTGCGACTGACCGCCAGTCGCAATGTGACTTTGACTTGGACTTTGGCGGGGCCAATACCTCCACCGTGACCCTGCGAGTCGTAGGAGACGACGAAAAGGGAAGTCTCAGACCTGAGACAGTAAAATATGGTCGCGAGTCCCAAGGGATTCGGACCCGAGAAAGACTGCGCTGGCAAGTTCCAGCAGCATATACAAAAGACAGACCCGTCCTCTCGTCACAGAAGGCGCCCCACAGAAACAAGACCGTAACTGTCAAACGATAATAATTAACATCTGGTCATGAGCCCCAAATGGGGCTCGACACGAAGACTTACTGACTGACTGACTGACCGTCAGTCGCAATGTGACTTGGACTTGGGCTCACATTTGACATTTGTCTCACATTTGAGACTTCCCTTTTCGTACGAGGCGACGAAAAGGGAAGTCTCAAATGTGAGACAGTAAAATATGGTCGCAAGTCCCAAGGGACTAGGATCCGAGAAACACTGCGCTAGCAAGGTGCCAACAGCATGTACAAAAGACAGACCCATCCTCTCGTCAGAGAGAGCGCCCCACAGAAACAAGACCGTAACTGTCGAGGAGTATTTCCAAAAGTAAGGTCTCCTATGTTTGAAAATATAAAATAAACAATTATTTTCAATTTTGGATACATCAGTTGAATCTTGAACATGTACTCATTTCTCTACATAATCGCCATTTCGGTCGATGCATTTTTGTAGGCGCAGTGGCAGTTTTTGTATGCCCATGTCATACCAGTTCACCTCCATGCTGTTCAGGAAACTTCGAACCTCAGCTTTCACCTCATCGTCGTTGTTGAAGCGCTTTCCAGACAAATGTTCTTTCAACTTTGGAAAGAGATGGTAGTCACTGGGCGCCAAGTCCGGACTATAGGGTGGATGGGTGATGATGTTCCATCCAAACTGTTGCAGCTGAGCGACGGTTTGTCGGGCAGCATGGGGGCGAGCGTTATCGTGGAGAATGCTTACGCCCTTGCTCAACATCCCTCTTCTCCGGTTCTGAATCGCCCGCCTGAGTTTTCTCAGTGTCTCACAATATCTCTCAGCGTTTATTGTGGTCCCAGTTTCCATAAAGTCAACCAACAATACCCCGTTTCGATCCCAAAACACAGTTGCCATGACTTTACCGGCAGACTGTGTTTGCTTGAATTTTCGAGGCTTAGGCGAAGAGGAATGCCGCCACTGACGTGATTGTTGTTTTGTCTCAGGTGTGAAGTGGTACGCCCAGGTTTCGTCGCCTGTGACAATTGAATTCAAGAAGTTGTCCTTTTCGTCAGCATAGCGGCGAAGAAATTCACGGGAAGAGTCAACTCTCTGCCGTTTGTGGTCTTCCGTGAGCATTCGCGGGACCCATCTTGCGCACACCTTCCGATAATTCAACTTCTCTGTCAAAACCCGATAAATGGTGGTTCGGGAAACCTCGGGAACCGAAATGCAGAGATCATCGAGTGTGATGCGCCTATCCTGACGCATGACTCGCTCAATCTTCGCGACTGTCTCGTCAGAAATTGACGGTCTCCCAGTTCTTTTTTCGTCGTGTATCGCAGTACGACCAGATTCAAACTCCCTACACCACTTGCGGACGTTCTTTATGTCCATGCACGACTCGCCATACACTTCCACCAATTGACGATGCATTTCAATTGGTTTAGTCCCTTTTGCGTTCAAAAACCGAATAACTGCGCGAATCTCACACTTCGCGGTTTTAGTAATCGGGAGCGCCATTTCTAACGGCAACCGTGCCAAGACTGAGCGTCCTAGCCACGTGCGCGCATGCTTGGTGGTATTGGGGGGAGTGGGGGAAGCAACGAATGCAACAGGGTTGCCAACAGCCGCACGAAAAATTACCCAGCGCTTTGGAGACCTTACTTTTGGAATCAGCTACGTACCTGGTCATGAGCCCCAGAAGGGTCCTCGATACCAAGACTTACTGACTGACTGATCGTCAGTCGCAATATGACTTGGGCTCGACACCATATGCCTGAGGCAACTTCCAAGGCGACCATTCGTTCACCTAACTCATTTATTTAATCATTGTCTTCGGCTCTCTCATTTTCCAAATATTTGGAAGGAAGCAAAAGTAACAACTTTACCTAAATCCGGTAAAGACCCGAAATTCCCTAAAAATTTATGTCCGATCAGCCTTCTGTCCACGACAGAAAACGTAATTTTGAAATTACTACAAAAACATATTGAAGAAAGAGGCTTGCTCAACGCAAGCCAGTTTGGTTTTCGTGCACGTCACAGCACGACATTGCAATGTATGAGGCTGGCGGACCAGGTGACCCTTAATTTCAACAACAAAATGTCTACGACCGCGGTGTTCTTGGGCATCGAGAAAGCCTTTGATACCACGTGACACTCAAGCTTGCTGTATAGGTTATCAAAATTGGAATTCTCGAACAGTTTGACCAAACTTATTGGGTCCTTTCTTTCTCAACGTAAATTCAGGGTTTCGGTTGAAGGCGAAATGTCAACTCCAAGGGAAATGCAAGCAGGGGTGCCACAAGGTTCAGACTTTTCCCCTACTCCTTTCAATTTGTACATAAATGATGCCCCTGAAACACACGGTGTTCGCCTGGCCCTCTTTGCAGACGACACCTGATTGTATGCGACAGATCGCAAGGAGGGTTTTATTGTTAGAAAACTCCAGCGGGGTCTCAACTCAATGGAGACCTGGTGTGAGCGCTGGAATATAAAAATTAATGAAGATAAGACTCGGGGGGTCTACTTCTCCCGTAGTCGCCGAAAGCCTGAGTCTTCTCTCATTCTAAATGGACGAAATATTCCATTTATAAATAGTGCAAAATATCCAGGTGTAATCTTCGATAAGAGAGTTACATTGAAATTACACATAGAAATGATCGAAGCCAAGGCCTTCAGAACACTCATTAGAGTATATTCCCTATTCAAAAGTGAGTGATTGAGCG